>NC_142806.1:26720016-26836813 GCF_049724085.1 Artemia sp. Qi Xiang Cuo
AGTTTTTGTATGTAAACCCTCCCCTGCAAAAAAATATCCCTCGTGAATGCTCATGGTAGTCATATCTTCAGACTCAAATAGAGGATGTTCAAGATTGCCAAGTAGCAAATACATTTCACAATGTCCACAAGCCCAAATAAAAAGCTGTTTCAGGGTATATATAATGTTTCGAAAGAAAAATTGAAATGTACAGAGGAGCATAGAACAAAAATTTCTGAATTCAAACCCAGTATATTGACATTTTAAACGTTATGTACAGGAACACCCATGCCTGAAAAAGGATGCACTCAGTTTAAAAAATAACCACACAATTTTAACTTGGTATTCTTGCAAAAGCAAAACAATCACCTTATTTAAATTGTCCATGGATCTAAATGAACTGTCCATGAATCCAAATAATTTTTGGTTGGGGTATCCTGGAAGATAGCTTTCAACGGGTTTCTTCCGAGTCCTGGAGATGTACACATAAGCCCGGCCTGCAGAGTGGACAGTGTGCTTCTGCGACCAAGAGCTATGCCCTTATATTGTAAAACATACAAAAAGGTCTGGCCATTAAATGGAGGAAGAAGTAGAATATTTTCTCTGCGGAGGAAGGGGACTGAAATCAGAACAAAAAATTGGGTTTCCCATAGGGCTTGATTTCTAATTTTATTAAGTTTCCTTTTGAGTTTCCCTTGAGGCTTTTCCGACCAATATCAGGGGTGGAGTGATGGATTTTTCTTTCCTTTGTGCAGATGCATTACAAGATTCTAAATTGATATTGTAGCGATCAGACCTTACTCCTCTTAGTGCAACGATAAGTAACAAATGTTTTCTTAGTTCAACAATAAGTAACAATGGTTTTCTTAGTGCAAGATTAAGCTGGCAAATGACGTCCAATTTTATAACAGTTAAGGAGTACTTATATCGAGAAGCCCATGCCCAATCCCTCTTATGCTTTCTACATGCTTTATATTTTTCCCTTTTTTTTAAATTTATTCATCCCCCATAGTTAAATCCCGTATATATGCCTGCAAAGACGGGACTTTAAATTCAGAAACATTTAGATAAGATTAGACAGATTGCCAGAAATGATAATTCCAGACTAAAAAAAAAAAAAATAATTACGACTTTGATTCAGAAATTAAAAGGTACACATTCAAAACAAAGAATAGCAGAAGAGTTAACGAAAGAACAAGACAGAAGAGCAGAAAGAATAAACATTAGAGGAAAAAACAAGTTTAATTTTTTCTATCTTTCATTCTTTGCACGGAAAACCCAGATATCTCTGACACCAGAGTCGGTAACCGCTCCGCCAACGTAGATTAGGTTGGAAAGTTCTGTATGATAGAGTCTGTTACGTTAATGGACTCCGCGTTATTTTTATTACGAAAACAGTTGAACGAGTTAGACACAACCCTCTGTTAGCCTTTTAAAAAGATAAGGCATTTACCATTTCTGTCATAGTTTCAGTTTATTTATAGATGAATTTACATGTTTCTTTATACACCCCCTTCTTCACGTAAAATAAGTCCCTTTCAGCATATCCAGGGACTGGTCCCTCGCTCTTCTTGTTTCTTCTTTTATTGTTTTTTTTTCTTTTTTTTAGGTGCCAGAAACATTACAAAATTAGCACCCGCGTCATTTCGATCTTCTCTAGTGCGTATTTCTAATGCTTACCTTAGCCTTATTTCTATTAAGATTTTTCTCATGATTTTGTTAGTTTTTTAAGTTTCTTTCTTTTTTTGTTTCCTCTATATGACCAACCAAGTGCCAGAAACATTATAAAAATAATAAACTTCTCATTCCAGTACTTTTTATCGGTATAATTGTTACATCAGAGCCTCTCTTGATCTCCTCTCAAAAACTATTTATGCGTTCTCTCAGGCTATTTAAAACACCTTTTTCTCTAATCTTTCAGCTTTAATATTTTAATTTGTGTTTCTACTTTAGGGCTGCTTTTTCATTAACAATAAAGAATAAATATTCAAGCTAGTTGTGTTATGAAATCATAGTTGGGTCATAATAGAGCTTGGTAACTGGCTCAGTTTTACAACCCAACGTGTTTCTTTATGTTATCTCAATTTACTGTCGCTTTTTTCGGTTAGTGCTTATGGTTAGTATAGCGAATAATTTACCAATATGATATTACATCATCTTCAACAAATGGCAGTAACTAGAAATACATGATGAAACTTTGCTATATTGTCGCTGTTACGCGTAAAGGTCGTAACCGACATTTTTACACTTCTGAGGCAATTGCCAAAAACTATTTTCTAAGCTTTATGTTGGTCAGGAATATTTAAGGGCTATTGACTACACATTGCCCTGCTAATCCTCCCTTTGGTACTCAAAAAAACGGTTTTTGGTAATTATAACAGTTTGACAATGTCAGATTTAGGTGCGATAGCGACAATATGTTAAGTATAAAACAAAGCTGTTGGTTCTCGTTTCTGTATCTTTTGCAGGTTTTTTTTTTTTTTTTTTTTTTTTTTTTTTTTTTTTTTTTGTCAATGCACATGCTA
This sequence comes from Artemia sp. Qi Xiang Cuo, assembly GCF_049724085.1. Taxonomy (NCBI): domain Eukaryota; kingdom Metazoa; phylum Arthropoda; class Branchiopoda; order Anostraca; family Artemiidae; genus Artemia; species Artemia sp. Qi Xiang Cuo. The sequence continues at coordinate 26,722,521 of NC_142806.1, forward strand.
AAATGTGATTTTCCTCAGTTATAAAGATGGGGAACTTTAAACCACCAGTTGAGGGTTCTTGACCGTGACAAATCGATTGTCAAACCAAGAATCTGCGTGTTTTTTTTTATAGTTTTGGCCCCGATGTGAGCTAAAATTAATATTTCAAAATGTATTTTGTTTTCAGTAAAGTTACCCTCAAATCACTATTGACTCTTAAAAAGGCACTATAACTTCCAATTTCCAATCAAATGAGCCCCATCCGAAGTTTATGCAGCTACCCATTCCATAAGAACTGGTGTGAGGGGGGAGGGGCTAGTTGCTCTCCTATCACTGTCGACTATTAAAAAGGCGCTAAAACTTTCATTTTCCAGTAAACTGAGACCCTTTAGAAGTTTTTACGAAATTTTGTTCTATACGAAATGCCTTGATCTAAAAAAATAATGACACATTTGTGTCTACATCGTTCTTTACTTAGGCAGCACTATCGCGCTGCTTAAGATTTTACGACCAATGGTTCGATAGGGTCACCCCTGGGCTAAAACATATGGAGGTACATCAGTGCTGCAAGGGTTTTCGACACTGACACTTTCAATAGTATGATTTTAGTTTCAGTTTGTGGTATTTTAAATGGGTTTTAGACTTCTTTTTGAAATTATTAAAAAAAAATTCTCATAACTAAAAGCTGCTTTTCAGTAAAATATGAATGAAAATTAAATTGTCAGAACTGTGTTTAATGGGAAATATTTGTCACAAGACAATTTCTTTAAAATAAGCTCGTTTGAATTCTAAAAAAAATGTATAACCAGTTAAAATGTTTTAATATATTCAGAGGCCTGGCTACTTAAATCCGAAATTTTTTAATCCCTTCCAAAGAAATGAAATTTGACGACTATATTTTTTGATAATAATACCCAAGCATACATTCCTTATTTGATTTATTTAATTTTTTCTCTCCTTCTCTCACTTTGCAAAATTTATCAAGCAGATTAAAATTTCAGACCCTGGACAAGACGATGCATCCTCTGACGAAAGGAAGAAAAGACCCCGAACCGCTTTTTCTGCATCACAGATTAAATCACTAGAATCCGAATTCGAAAGAAACAAGTATTTGTCTGTCTCTAAAAGATTACAACTTTCTAAACAGCTTAAGCTAACAGAAACTCAGGTAAGGTGAAATTTTCTTCCATTTATTCCATTCTTATTTATGCCGTTTTTTACTGCTTCGGAGAATTTTTTGTGAAATTTGGAGAAAACGTGAAAACGTATCAAGTATGGCAATACGTTAAAACGTACAACTAAATGCCCCACGCAAATGATGGAGGAAGATATCTAAAATGTAGGAAGATAGAGTCATTGTTTGTGGTTATTAGATATAAAAAAAAATCAACCGGAAGTAAGGAGCAACACTAAAACTTAAAAAGAACGGAAATTATTACGTCTATGAGGAGGGTTGCCTTTCCTCAATACCTACGTTGTTTAAATAAGATTGTTTAGTACTTTTAAAAAAGCTTCTTATTGTTCTAATTAACCAACCCTTGTTTTTCAGAAGTCGTTCTTAAAGAACTTGGACAAAAAGTCAAACTTCAGCGTAAAGAGCGGGGTATTGAGGAGGGGGCAACTTCCCTCATATAAGTAATAATTTCTGTTCGTTTTAAGTTTTATTGTTGCTTCACAGTTTCAGTTGAAAAAAACTTGTTTTTTTATTTAATTTCTGATCGGTTTTTTAAATAATGGTAGAAAATCCATTCCTCCTCCACGGATTTATCCTCGAGACAATTCAATATCGGTAAAAATTTACCCCGGCAAATTACCACTAACATCTCCACATATAAAATTGAGTCGGCAAAGGAATTCTGGAAAATTCCCCGGGCAAAATATCCCCTAAAAAGTTTGCCGCCCAAAAAATTCCCTTCCCATGGAAAATTCTTCTCGTGGAGAATCCCCCAGCAGAAAATTCACCCTCGACCCCATCCAAAAACGATTCCTAATATTGGAACCATAGCGAGCAGAGTGTTTACGTGTTTAGTTGGGCCAAAAAAAAATTGTTGAACCTTTTTTTGCTTAAAATTAAACAGTTAGTGATAACCGAATCAGCTTAGCTTGTAAGTCCCAAGCTTTTAAGTGATGCAATTGTGGTTGTTTGGATAGTAACGAACTGCAAGTAAGAAGCGATTTGGCCCAATAGTAACCCAAACTAAAAAAAAATGGAATTTTGATAAAAACAGATGCATCAAAATAATTTGTTTTATATACTGATTCCAAATACATAAAATTCATAGAGTTTAATGTTATCAAAATGTAATAAAAAATGAAATCAAATATGTAAACTAATGTAATTAACAGCCACGAGCCTGGGGAAATTTGTCGGATTTAAAAAAAAGGAGGGAAACAACCCTAAAAAGTTAAGAAATCTAAATGAAAATCACACTACTAAATTTAACGTATCAGAGAATCCTACTGTAGAGGGTTTCAAGTTTCTATATACAAAAATGTGGAATTTTGTATTTTTACCAGAAGAAAGCTCACGAACGAGTGATTTTTATTATTTTTTTCCCTCAGAGATGATTGTACCGAACAAAATTTCCTAGGATATCGGGAGAGGACTCATTCAGGCCAAAATTAAAAGTTCTAAAAGAACTTTTTAAGTGACCAAAAGGTTGGAGGGCGACTATCCCCCCTCTCACATCCCTTTTTCTCCAAACACGTCTGATCAAAATTCGGACATAGTTATTTGGTTCAGCATAATTGAAAATTACAATTAATACGCCTCTGTGGTTAACATGACCCCCACAGCCCAGGGGAAAGTGCTGTGAGCTGTGCAATTTGTCCATTGTTTACATATACAATTTTTTATTGGGAAATATTCGGAATTCCTTTCCGGGGGAGGAGGATTTTCCCTGGGAAGAATGTTTTCAGGGATAATTTTCTAGTGAGCATTTTCACAGGGAGAGGGGCTGATTTCCTGGTATTATTTGGAAAACAGTCAGAACTTAAATAAGAATACGAGTTTTTTCAATCGCTCCCTCTGCCTCCCCCAATAGGTGCCATTATAAAAAAAAAGAATCAAAAGTTGTTTCGGGTAAAAAAAAGGGGGAAAAAATGTGACCTCTGATAAGGACTACAATTAAGTGTGTTGTAAATTATGACGACTTTATCATATTTCGTCTTATTAAGTTATAAAATTTGAAACAGAGGTATACATCAAGTGGTATGCAATATTTGGAAATAGGTGTAGGAAGTAGTGGAAACGAAACCAAATAAAGATGTATAAATATTATTGATCAATTGGGAGTCCAACCACGCCCAATCTTGAGTTATGCATTCAGATTTTTAATTAGTTGAACTAGAATTTGATACAGCATTCCAAAATAATTTCTATTTTCGTCTTCCTGACAATTCTTAATGTTTAAGAATTCCTAGTTTGATTCGCTTTATTTAACCAGCAAATGCCTATCTGTGTTATTAAAGCAAAAACTTCTTTTGGCACTAAATCGTAAAATACTGATTTATCCTTTCGTTTTACATAAAACCAGGGTTACCACTGAAAATTTAAATATATCCTAATATTTACTTGCAAAAAAATCCCAATGTTTGAAAAAAAAAATAATATAATGCTGTCATTCATATTTAATATACCTTTTAAAGGTACTGCTAATATAAATACTTTTCCAAGGGTCTCAGACGCAGAGAGAAATCAAAACCCTTTGGGATATCCCAAGGAGTGACAACCCTGCATGTTACTATTGAAATCAGTAGTGAAATGATCTTCATTGGATTTTTTCTCAAGGAAAGATGAAGTAATTGGGGATTTGACCGGCTGATATAAAAATTTAATTTTATAATTTAACCGGCTGATATAATTTGACCGGCTGATATTAAAATTAAATTTTATAATTTAACCGGCTGATATAATTTGACCGGCTGATATTAAACCGGCTGAAATTAAATTTTAAAGATCAGCATTTGCATTTTTAGAAGAAAAACCGCGGAGCTATGTTCTGGAAATGTTTTTGTTGCTATAAACCATTGATTTATATACCATTGATTGGGCATGTTTGCTTTCTTCTTTTCAAGTAGTAGTCTAGTCAAAATTAACTTTATATTTTCATAAATTTAAGCCATTTTAACACTTATCGAGTGAAGTTGTTTTAACTTAGGAACATTCTTTTTGTGTAGTGAATTTTGACTAAATTTTGATAAATTTTTGAATTTTCCCAAAGAGTTGATTAGGCCAACCGTCCAGGGCTACACGGAAAGCAGGTCGTCCGCGGTTGAGGTGGGAGGATGTCATAGAGAATGATTTAGGGGAAATTTGAACTTCCTGGGAGGGTGTAAGGAGGGATGGTTTGAATAGATTGAGATGGAGGATGAGCTTGCGGAGCTGTGTTGGCCTCAGGCGGCTTGGTGCTGAGGTAAATTGTTAGTAGTAGTAGTAGTAGCATTTATAAGTGAGGAAACTATTACATTAAAATGTTAAAGTTGTCTATCATGGTTGCCCCCTTAAGGGCGGCCTAGTAAAGAACAAAACTTAGCACATAGTAACGACAATTTTACAGTAGGCCTACTAGTACAATGGGCATCGCTGCCCATTTTTACCATTTATTGTGTAAAGTTGTTTTAGCTTACGAACATTCTTTTTGTGTAGTTTATTTTTGGCTATATTACTTTGAAACTTGTATCCTATATTACCAAAAAATTTTTTGTCCTTTTTTTATTTTTTTTCTGGTAATGTTGAGACATAAGTTTTAAAGCAATTTAGTGTAAAATAAACTATAAAAAAGAATGTCCATACAAAGTAAATAACTTTTACACAATGAGTGGTAAAAAAGGGTAGTGAGGAGAAGGGGAGAAGTTTCACTTAAGTAAAATATCAATTTTTTAGTGTAATTATATTACTTACATAATATATAAATTATTAAACATCAACATCATCTTTAAGTTGAGAAAGTTAAGTTGTGCTTGTGGAAGACTTGTTTGTGGTCTAATCTCTTTACTGGCTTTGTAAGTATCAGAACTTTCAAGAGATTGTAAAGCCTCTTTTTTATTATTATTTTTTTTTTTGTTTCGTAATTACTATTCCATCAATATACATTTTTGTATGTTGGGGTTATAAGCAAATAAATAAGTAAAGTTAACTAAATTGGATTACAGTTATATTGATATGCTATAAAAAAAAAAATTCCTTAGAATGTTTTTCCTTGAGATGCCAATAGGTGTCAATTTGTCTTCTTTGATAAATTAAACTAATTTTTTTTTTTTTTTAATGAAAGTAAGGAGCGACATTAAAACTTAAAACGAACAGAAATTATTCCCTCTGTTAAAGGGACTGCACCCCCCCCCCTCAATGCCTCGTTCTTTACGCTAAAGTTTAACCCTGACTCACAATTCTGTTTTTTAAAACAATAAATTACTTTAGCGTAAAGAGCAAGGCGTTGGAGAGGGAACAGCCCCTTTCATATACGGAATAATTTCTGTTCGTTCTAAGTTCTAATGTTGTTCCTTACTTTCAGAAAAAATAAATTGTTTTTTTTATTTAATTTCTGAATGTTTTTTGAATTAACACAGGTTTTGATTTTGATTCACCTTACGTGAATAATTAAAATGAAATTTGGATATTAATTCTAAATTTTTTTGGCTAAATGGCTTTCTCATAATTTTAATCTGACGTAACTTACGAATCAACCTACGTAACGAACTTCTACATTCATTTACTTTTATGACGTATACTAAGTGGTTCGCCCCCTATTCAATACTTCGCTCTTTATGCTCAAGTTTAGATTTTGTTCCAATTCTTTAAGAATAACCCCTTAAACACAAGGGCTGCTTAATTAGAATAGATAGTTCTTTTGAAAGTACTAAAACAAACTTCAGCGTAAAGAGCGAGGTATTGACTATGGGGTGAACCCCCTCATATACGTAATAATTTCTGTTCGTTCTGAGTTTTAATGTAGCTCCTTACTTTCAGATGAAAAAATTGTTTTTTTTAATTTAATTACTGATCGTTTTCTAAATAATGCTGGGAAATCCGGTGCCCCCTTCATAGAAATGTCCCTTCCCCCAAGAAAACTTTCTCTATGCAAAGATCCTCCCATGTAAACCCCTCATCCGATCCCCCCACCAGAAAAAAATACCTCCAGAAAACGTCCGTTTACTTCCCAATAACCAATGCTATATGTAAACAATGGGCAAAGTTCATAACTTGCAGCCCTTCCCCCGGGAACTGTGGGGGATCAAATCATCCTTAAAGATATGTTTACTGGGTTTTCAACTATGCTGAACAGAATGGCTATCTTAAAATTTTGATTGGGTGACTTTGGGAAAAAATGAGCGTGGAATGGGGCCAAGTTGCCCTCCAATTTTTTGGTCACTTAAAAAGGGCACTAGAAATTTTCATTTCCGTTCGGATGAGCCCTCTCACGATATTTTAGGACTGCTGGATCGATGCAATCACCCTTGTAAAAAAATAAATAAAAAATTAACACGCATCCATGATTTCTATTCTGGCAAAAAAATACAAAATTGCAAATTTTCTCAGATAGAAGCCTTGATGAAACTTGTATATTTGAAATAAACATAAAAATCCGATTCTTTTGATGTATCTGCTGTTATCAAAATTCTCTTTTTAGAGGTTCGGTTACTATTGAACCGGGTTGCTCCTTACTTGCAGTTTGTTACCACGAACTGTTTGATACTAGTTACTTTAATCAATTTCTCTATACTCAGATAAAAATTTGGTTTCAAAATCGTCGAACGAAATGGAAAAGGAAATACACAAGTGACCTTGAAACACTGGCTCAACAATACTATTCATCTCTTGGAGTTCTAGCACCAAGACCTCTATTTGTTGGAGACAGATTGTGGTAAGGATACTTAGTGTTACAAATACAGAAAAACACGCATTTTTTGGCCATCGTTTTACGATTTTCTGGAGCTTATATACACATGTTACTCAGCACTTCTTTCATCAGGGCGTCAATTGGTGGAAGGAGGGAGGGGGACTGCTCTACCAGGTTTGGAAGACACCTTTTGTCGTATCTTTATTGAAACTCTCCCCTCCCCTGGAATAAAAAACTTTTTCGTATATTTATTTATAAAAGTAAAAAAAAAATCCCTACCCCACCTTGGGGAAAATTTAATAATTCATAAAATTACGGTGGGTAACTACACTGTTTTTATCCAATATGAGGTTTCTAACATTAATTATTCCTATGTAAATTACGCTATCCAAGTAGGGGTTGCATTGAATCCTATTGTTGAACAAGGCATAAATATAATATTTATTGAATTAATTCGAATAAAAATTGATCCTGAAATGTCGTTCGCTTGTTTGCTTGCTGTTGCTGTGGATAGTGCTCTTAGACAGATTAATGTTATTCCCCTCACTCCTCTCTCAGTGCTACTTAGACTTTTTGGGGGACCAAGGATTGTCAATATTAAAATAGTTTACTTCTTCATATCACAAACGTAGCCAGGCAAGATCCTAAAAACTTTTTCATCATGATAGACCATTAGTTTAAATCTTGGACATGTTCATCTTCTTCTTTTCAAGTTGTAGGTTAGTTTTTCGAGCACAAGCATGGCCATGCGAGGCAATCTTCATAAAATGTCTTTTAATATTTTCTATTATATTTTTTCTGAGGTAGTAAAATGTTATACATGTTTCAAACATACTTTTTTCACTGGTAATCAACATCTGTTTGATAGAATCCCTTATTTAGGCTCAATACACACCACCTTCAATACTGACAAGGAAAGACCAGATCTGAATAGCCTACCTCTGACGACTAAACTTATAAAAGACATGAAAAAAATACGTCTAGAAAAGGGTAGGACGTTTCTCTTTACAAAATAGCATTTTCCAAACCTCTGTCCCCTTTGGAGTATTTTTAAAGGTTTACCCCTCACCCGTTCATGATTAAAATTTTAAGTTGGTAAAATAAACAAAAAAAAATTGTTTGACTAAGCAATGAAGCTGTATATTGCGTGAGACCGGACAGGCTACACCTCCATGTATTTTCAAAAACCAGTATCGATTTATTCAGTTTTATCGCGTCAAACCCTCAAAATTGCGTTAATCACCGAAAAGAAACGCTCAAAAATGGCGCTAATCTTGAAAGAATTTTTAGTTCGAAAGCTGGCTTAAAATACGCTGGAATTGAATCAATAAAGTCTATTTTTAGTTTGGAAAACGCGAAGTCTATCGAGTCATTATATTTTTACTTATTTTGTGGTCAGTTATGTATGTCTTCTTAAACCTTTTATTTTTTTTATATTCATCCATGTTTTATGTAGGCCATACAAGAAACTTAATGTTGATATGATAAAATTTTCAACATTAGAGAAAATAATTCGCAATCGGACAAATTAACGATTGTCGGCATAGAGCAGATCTTACTTCTCCATGCACTAGGGGCATCTATGTTTGCCGCACACGCAAACTCTGATCTTAGAAAAATAAAACAGTTTTTTCAATACGGTTTTTTCAAAACTGAACCAATTTTGTGATCATGATTTTGTCGTCCACTGAAACAGAAAACCAAAGATGGATGATGCTTCATTCCCTAGTTGCAGCAAACAGATACGATAATGACTGATAAAAAAAAAATGATAAAAGAGAAATAAAAAAGAAAGAACAAAACACGATTAAAGTACGAATACAGTACAAATAAACTGCGATTAAAAGTACAGAAACTGAGATTAAGAGAAAGGAAACAGATAAAAAAAATAAGGAAACTGTAAAATAGGAAACTGAAATTTGAAAAGGAAACTGATAGAAGAGAAATAAAGAAGTACGAATAAAGTGCGATTAAAATACAAATACAGCACAAGTAAATTACCAGTAAAAATACAGAAACTGATATTAAGAGAAAGTAAACTTACAAATAAAAAGGAAACTGAAGAATAGGAAACTGAAAATAAAAAGGAAACTGACAAAAGAGATATAGAAAAGTACGAATAAAGTAGGATTAAAATACGAATAAAGTACATTCAAACTGTGAACAAAAGTACAAAAACTGGTAATAAGGGTAAAGAAAGCAATAAAGATAAGAGAAGAAAACTGAAAAATCCTAGAAACTGAAAAAAAGAAAGGAAATTGATAAAAGAGGAATAAAAAAGTAAGAAAAAAGTACGATTAAAGTACAGAAAAGTGCGAATGATACTACGAAACTAAAAAACTACACTATTGAAAGACGAGAGCTACCCCAATAGAGCCATTTAAAACATGCTTAATTTTAATTTATTGAAATTTGAATATCAATTAGAGAGTTATACTTGTTTGGATCGAGCCTAGCACCTTCTAATAGTTTTTTACCTTTTTTCATTGACTATAAGATAAATATGGCTAGGGTTAGTATGCATCTCATTGGCTAGTTAAAAAAGGATAAATGATAAAAAAGGAACTACAACTGATATTTTCAATTTAAGTTTTTATAATTAACTTTAAGATATTGCTGAAAAACACCAGATGGTGTCGGTTTTTTTAGGTGAGTTCAGTTTCTTCTTCTATAAGAAGATTCCGGTTTTTTGAGTTGATAGTTGGTAGTGCTTGTGATGAGTGCCTTTTCTTATAGTTTGTAGCGTTGAAATGCAGATTTTGTGAAAAACTACCTGACGAAACAACAATACATTGCCAATGTAATATGAAAGGAATAATACTTACAAAAGGTACTAAATATAGCAATTGCAATTTCCTTTCAAATAAACCTTTAAACAGCTCGCTATGATGTTCTTAGACCCTACTACGCACAAGCATTGCTTCAGGGAATCGATTATGTATATATATTTTTTAAAATAAACCCATTGTTACTGTACTAGCAGTAAAAAAAAAAAAAAAAAAAAAAAAAAAAAAAAAAAAAAATTGGATACATCCGTGCCACACATGAAAAAAAAAGTGAGTTTCATTGTCGTTCAAGGTGGGGCTGGAGGGCTGTAGATCTAGACAGTTCAGAAGTTTAAGAAAATTCATTAAAAGCCTTAATTTCTGAAAAAAGATCCATGTCAGTGACGTCATTTTTGTGTACATCATTGCAGTATTGCAATGGCGTTGTCACACTTATGTGGAAAAATTGAACATTTTAACGGATGGAGAAGTTTCCATTAAATGTCTTAAAGAACAAAAAACTTGTAATTGCAAAATTATTTTTATATATATTAACAAGGGAATTCAAAAATTCAAAAACCTGAAAAAAGAAAACCAAAAATTTGAATCTTAGTATAAATTGGTGTTAGGAATCGGAATATAAATTAATTCTCATGTTGATTTATTGTCTTTAGGTTACAAGAATATAAAATGTTTCGATTCCCATTTATGCAGGTAATGCCTAGCAGGTTTTTCATGCAATATAGATGTCATTCAGTTTCAATGCTCCCAGATGACAAACAAGACCTATATAAAGGAGGGAAAATTTTAATGCCGCCTAGTGCCCTTGATCTTTTAACTCGTCTTGATATAAGTTATCCTATGATGTTCAAGCTCACCAATGAAAGACAAGGAAGAATGACTCATTGTGGTGTTTTGGAATTTGTCGCCCAAGAGGGAAGAGTTCATATTCCATATTGGATGATGGAGAATCTACAATTGAATGAAGGGGACCTTATTCAAATAGAATCAGTGACTTTAGCAGTTGCCACCTACGCAAAGTTTCAACCTCTAAGTGTGGACTTCTTGGATATAACAAATCCAAAAACAGTACTTGAAAATACGCTGCGGAATTTTGCTTGCCTGACTAAAGGTGACATTATAGCAATTATGTACAATAATAAGATATATGAGCTGCTTGTACTGGAATTGAAGCCAAAAGATGCTGTTTCAATCATTGAGTGTGACATGAATGCTGAGTTTGAACCTCCAGTTGGTTATGTTGAACCTCAAACCCCTCGGCCTGAACAAGAAGAAGAAGAAATCACAGACTTTAGCAACATGATGCCAGAATCAACAGGATTCAGAGCTTTTGCATGCGCTGGAAATAGGCTTGATGGAAAAGTTGGGAAAGCTGGTCTGTCATTGGAGCCTGTCCCCCCTCCAAAGGTTGAATACAAAAGAGGTATTCCGGATTATGATTGGACAGACGACACCTTAACTTTTATAAGAAGAGCGAAACCCAAAGCTGTATTGCAAGTTGAAGAAGAAACAACGTTTAAAGCTTTTACAGGAGAAGGATTTAGTATGCGACACAGAGGAGAATAAAATTGAAGAAGGTTTTATTTCAATTAACACGTTTTTTTAATTTGAGTTTATATTCCGAAATTATGCAAATATATAATTATTCATCTTTGCTTTAAACCAAAAAAAAAACAAAAAAAAACCTTTTCATGATTTTTGATCCCTCAGATGTGCCGACGATACCAGATGAGCCAAATACTATCATAGCTTCGAGATTGAACGGCTGTGCTAGTATGCTTACCCATTTAGTTGAAACAAAACGAGTCTATACTCAGTGTTAGTGATACAAGGTCAATTGTTTGGCCCGCTCCTGCGCCACCAAAGCCGATAAGCTGCCCAGTTGTATTGTCTAACATACCAGCTAGCTTACAGTCTAACAATCCCTTAGTGCAGCGTGAGTTTCTTGTAAAGCTAGGACAAATTGACAAGGTGCAGCACGTTGAACGTGGCAGAAATCGCTTGGTTATTCACATGAAGGATTGAATTTCTGCTTCTAGTGTCAAAGCCACGATTCCCGAGGATCTCTATATTCGTTCGAGAGTAGTCAAGAAAGAGTTTCTGGGGATTAATAACATTAACCAACAAATAGAAAAATCTCAAAAAAAACAAACAAACGAGACTGTGGCCAGTGGAGAGAAAAGAAAAGACAAATGCAAAACAACGTGGATATTTTGCCTGTATCCAAACAAGGTGTCTTTAACATAACATAAACACAATAAGAACATGATAAAAAAAAACAAGATAAAAATAAAAACCAATAAACCACAAACCAAAAAAACAAAAAAAAATGTAAAATTAGCGCAAAATTTACCCCAACAGACCAAGATGCTATTATTATAGAGTTACTTAAGTGAGGACACCAGAGTAACTCTGGTGTTTGTGATACAGGCGAAATATCCGCGTTGTTTTGCATTTGTCTTTTCTTTTCTCTCCACTGGCCACAGTCTCGTGTGTTTTTTTTTTTTTTTTAGATTTTTCTCTTTGCTGGTTTTTGTAATGGCTGGCCAGTTCGGCTTAAGATCTTTCATTAATAACATTGATAGAGATTTCGATGTATTGAACATTGTGATCGAAGTCGAAAGTTTTGTTGGTGCAAGGCGTTTCGGACAGTCTTTGGTTGTGCAGCTAAGCTTTCGTTCACAAGAGGAGTTGGAAGTGGAACTTAAATATGGTACTAAGATTGAATATTGCCTTTATCAAGTTTTCCAAACCCTTGAAAAGACCAAAACAATACTTTAAGTGCCAAGTTTCTCTCATTTAGCTCCTTACTGCACTAATCAATTGAAATGAAGTAAATGTGCTGGTAAATATAGTAACAGCCGTGAGAATCCTTGTCCTGATCTAAGTATAAAGTGCTCAAACTTCCGTAGTAGCCATATGAACTCCAGCTTTTAGTGCAAATAGTTAAAAAAACGAGCATCGGGGGGGGGGGGGGGGGGTCATAGTGATATGCCAATACAGGCAAGGCGTTGATCACCGAAGTTTTTACGTGGGCTAACGTTTTTTGCCTGAATGTTAACGGAGCAAGAAAAAAGTTACATATTCTACAGTTAGTTTTTGGTGTATTTGACATAGTTTGTATTATTGAGCATCTTTTTAATTTTGATAATTCGAGAAGGTTGGAACTTTCGATATGGATCGTTTTGATGGATTTTGTCTTAAGAAGCACAGGAAAGGCAATGGAAGACCACGGAATCGAATGGGGAGGAAAAACTCTCCTGGACTTAGATTATGCTGAGGATTTAAGTATCCTAGATGAAAACATGAGCAAAACGAACGAACTTTTAGAGGTTTTGCGAGTTTAAAGTCCTAAAATAGGCTTGAAAATAAATGCTAAGAAGACTAAGTAACTAAGGCTAGGAATAAGTGAAGATGAAAAGTGACGTTGGGTAACGAAAAGATTGATCAGGTGGGCAGTTTCACTTACCTTGGTAGTATTATTAGTAAAGATGGTGGGAGCAGTGAATATGGTAAAGTAGAATAGCCAAGGCTCAGGTTGTTTTTTCACAGTTAAAAAAGTTTGGAAGAATAGGAAGAAAATTCTGCAGACCAAGATTAGAATATTGGAAGCTACAGTGATGGCAGTGGTCAAATACGGCTCTGAAACATGGGCACTCCGAAGAGCAGATGAAGATTTGCTTGATGTTTTCCAGAGCAATTTGCTGCGGATTTTTCTGGGTACCCTGCTGAACGACCATATTTCAAACAGTAGGCTGTACGAAAAGTGTGGGTCAATCCTGCTTTCTAGGGCTATAATGAGCGAAAGGTTGAGATGGCTATGGCACGTTCTGGGGATGAAAGATGACATATTGCCAAAGATTGTTCTCTTTGCCAACCGACTAGGGCTAAATGGAAGGCAGGCCGTCCGCGATTGGGGCGGGAGGATGTCATAAAGTAAGATTTAAAGAAAACTGAAACTTCATTGAAGGGTGTAAAGAGGCAGGCTATGAATAGATTGGAATGGAGGAGCAGCATGCGTAGTTGTGTTGGCCTCAGGCGGCTTGGTGCTGTGGTGAGTTGTTAGTAGTAGGATTTTACTTATGAATGATTACCATTGAATATCCTGTCATAATCAACGCCACTACTCATTTATTTCTAACATAGTTTCTTTTATAGGTTTTTCAGTCAACCTGGGTTCCCTTCATCCCAAAACCAATCCGTATTTTTAAACCAGAGTCGACAAGCACTACCACTGGATGTTTTACAACCACAAATTTTCCCCTCTGCAGTTGGATCAGCTGGCTATTCATCCAGTTCAATGCCACCATCTGTTCAGCCTATACCACCTCAAATTGGTAATCATAGGTCACCCTTTGGCCAGTTTTTCGCACGGCCATCTTTTCAAAGCTTAGACGATCGGAAACATAACTAGTTACTTCCATATTTGTTTTATTTATATTAGTTTGTTGTGTTTAACCCGCATTAAGATAACGATTTTTATTAATAAATTATATATATATGAGTTTATGATTGAACAGTACATACATATTTTTAGAATACAGCTTGGGGAAGACAAAAACTGTTCTGTGACATTGTCTGTAAGACAAAGATTAACGGCCCTCCCTTTGACACTGCGGAAGCTCTACCCATCTGTCCAAACTATTTTACACTATCTTGAGTAATTGTTAAGATATTAACAGAAATTTAATTTATTTTAATATTCGTTATGTCCTCTTCTATCACTCAGAGAAATAGTTCGAAAATCAAACTATTGTTTTGGTGACGTCACGTCATGAGAATGCCAAGTCAAGTCGCAAAATAATTTCGGCGTAAAAAAAACTCTTCCTTTTACAATCAACTGGTCAAGAATAATACTTTAAAACCCGAAACCCCTTTTAAAGTTTTCACTTGCCCTTAGGATTTATGTTGTATAACATAACGCCTTTTGAAGTTAAAGGCCAAACTATGTTAGGCCTTGGACCTAATAAGGCTGTTATATTTCTAATATTTCTGAAAAGCACAACCCTTCGTAACTTGATAATATTTCGGAGCCAGATGAGAACTAGTCTGCCTTCATCTTGATTCATTTTGTCAATACGGCTGTGATATTTAAAAACGAGACATACGCTAGTTTTGTAACTTTTCAGGAGAGCCAAAACACGGAAAAAAATTGCCAGGACGGAAAAACTTGACGAAATAAAAGGGACGTATTCTGAACCAACTTTTCATGCTTTTTTCAGTGGTATAAATTAAATTCAATTATTCCAAGTGAATTCAAAGTTCTTCCATTTTATGGCGTAGGCCTATGTCTCCTTTTTCCTTGAAAAAAGTGGAATGCCAAGGCCCCATATAATAACTCCGTAAAATAATTTCAAAATCCGAAAGAACAGAGTATAGGACAAAGAATAGGACATTTCTGACTGCGCAATTTTATTCTTCGTGCTGAGTTTATCCACAACACATATACAACTCATTTTCGATCAAAATGGCATATGTTGCCCTTTTAATTATCCCAGCCGAATGGTTTCCCGTAATAAATTTGCTATAGAAAATTCTTTCGTAGCAATAGTCTTTCATGACGAGGTTAAGATAAAAAACATGGATTCCTCCCTTGGGGTTTCTCCTATTCCTTCTTTAGAATTGGTCAGTGGCCCTCTCCTCTGGAAAAACAATAAAAAAGTTGCCCGATTTCCCCCCCCCCCCCCGGTGAAAATTCTCTGCCACTCCCCATTCTACCCGAGTTTTGACCGGTTTGCAACTATTAACCCACGGAATTTTAAATTCAACTCATAGCACAGCGTACGTGGTAATAACAAAAGTTTAAATTTTAATTAAGTTTGCTTCCTAATTTAAGTTTAAACGTCTAGTGTCAAATTTTAATTGTTACTTAAATGGTGAAGCTTCAAGTTGTGTAATTATGATTCTGACCTATGCAAGTTAGTCAAAAAAAAAAGAAAAACAAAAAGAACCAAAGCAAAAAGGACACAAAAAATTAAAACTACTAAAAGGCAAGTTTGCTTCCTAATTTAAGTTTAAACGTCTAGTGTCAAATTTTAATTGTTACTTAAATGGTGAAGCTTCAAGTTGTGTAATTATGATTCTGACCTATGCAAGTTAGTCAAAAAAAAAGAAAAACAAAAAGAACCAAAGCAAAAAGGACACAAAAAATGAAAACTACTAAAAGGCAAGAATTTTTGTCGCTAGTTGTCGTTTAAAGATGAGCCTTTAAAAGCTCCACAATTTGAATTAAAATATTTAAAAAATACAATGCTATATTCCCCAATTTCTATTCCAAATTTTGTTATTTCGAGGACAAATTTTGGTTATTTTATGCGACATTCTTATGTTGCGGACTAACAGCAGATTGGGACCGATTTGCAACGACTTAGCGGGCTAGATGAGCCACCAACTATGAATCACAATACTCATCAACCAATATCAAGAAATCGTCTCCTGAGAATAAATTGATTAGATCTCTATAAAGGTAGTATTGCCAGCTTGTGTTACCCAATGTGTCACAATCGCACCATTTTTTTTAACTTCATATCGATAGGGTAATTATTAAAGTTTAATATTATTTAGAACATGGTACATGGTTTGAGATTTATAGCTGGTAGACATACATCTTTCTTCTTCCAAAAATACAAACATGTGGATAATAATTTTCTTTGCCATGCAACAGTGCATATTCTTGGTGAATTGGAAAAGAGTAAATTATTTTGGCCAGTGGAATTTTTTTTCATCTCTTCTCCAATATTCTTGAGACATTTCGAAGCTTCTGCCAACCATTCGTAGTGCTCTGAATCTTCTAACTGGTACTGAATTTATTCATTTCATTTAATTCTCATTTATTTACTTTATTTATTCAGCACATTCATGTATTGAATTAATTCATTTTTTATTCATGTCAATTGCATTTTTTTCTCACACCTAGAATCTTTATAGCTAAGTCAAATTTTGAGTTCCAACACGACCACATACCCTTTTGCAGTCAACCCGTCTGTCTTATGTAAGCACACACGCAAGGATTTGCGTCAAGAGTGAGGGGTTTGAAAAAGACGCCAGAATAGGCAAATATTACGGAAAATTAAATAAGTTATAATAAAATCTACAAATTCAAAGATTTCAAAAAGATTATTGTTTTAACTGTATTTGTTTTATCTGAAAAAATTAAGTTTTTATTTAATTAAATGGAAAATTTAAATTTTCTAATTTCACTATAATTACCAGCCTTTCTTATGCCCTCATCTATACATGAATTATGAGGAAGAGGGGGATGTTTCGAAAAAAACACAATTACAGGCAATTTTTATTAAAAATTACCAAAATCATCGAGGTAATCCTATCGAGTTATAATAATCGGGGGCATAAAACGTATGCCCCAAAATTATCGGGGCATAAAAAGTAATCGAGTTATACTGCGATGGGAAAAAAGCAATTAAGAGAGTTAACCTGGCCAAAAAATGTTAAACGCTCCACTGAACACAAATGTGGACTCCAAACTCTCAACTAATATGTAATATGTATTATTCACGATAAAAACAATAGATTTTGATGGAAAAACAACACCCACCACAAGCTCAGCTTCTTAAGCTAAATAACCGTTTATCGCTTGTCAAAGAAGATTATTTTTTTGGGAATTTATTTTTTGGAATTTTTTTGGAATTTTTTCCAAAAAAAAACAGAATTTGTTGCTTCTCTGACATACAGATTTTATGCTGATTTCGACTATAAGTATACTTGCAAACGATTGCTTTTTTTTATTTATTTGAAAATTAATTTCTTAGAAATGGGCTGAAATTTAGTACAAAGCTAACTTAAAAGTCTCAAAAATTTCTTCTGCAAGGAGCTGTGGCTCTTCGAATGCAGCAAAATGGCCTCCCCTGGGCATATAACGGAACCTCACAATATTCTTGAAACGTTCCTTCAACATGAATTGTGGTTGCACAAATATCTCTTCTGGAAAGGCAGCAATCCCGATTGGGACAGAGCAGGGAATGCTAAAAGATAATTAAATCGATTAATCTAGTTTATCAGTGAGATTATTAGATGACTAGATTATTATTAGATAAACTGATTATCAGCCTAATAACTATCAGATTATTAATAATAATTAGATAGTTAATTCGATTAGGTTAATCTATATTACCTGGTTATTCGATTGGTAGATTAGATTGATATTAAAGCAGATCAAAGCAGGAAATAACATAAAGCAGGAAAAACATAAAGAATAAAGCAGGAAATAACATTAAATATGGGACGAACAGACCAAATTTATAGGATCAAATTAAATTCCAATATACTACCGTTAGAATAGAAATAAGTAAAGGAAGGGGAGAGGGGGGGGGCATAAAACGTAATCGAGTTATACTGCGATGGGAAAAAAGCAATTAAGAGAGTTAACCTGGCCAAAAAATGTTAAACGCTCCACTGAACACAAATGTGGACTCCAAACTCTCAACTAATATGTAATATGTATTATTCACCATAAAAACAATAGATTTTGATGGAAAAACAACACCCACCACAAGCTCAGCTTCTTAAGCTAAATAACCATTTATCGCTTGTCAAAGAAGATTATTTTTTTGGGAATTTATTTTTTGTAATTTTTTTGTAATTTTTTTGAATTTTTTTTGGAATTTTATTTATTTTTTTGGATTTTTTTTTAAAGAATAGAAGATTAGGTTTAGTATGAATAAATTGATTGATTGATATTCTTTCTGCGCATGGAATTTTTTCAAAAATCCCTTATAGATCGTCTGAACTCTGTTTGAAGAAAAAATAAAGTTTTCCAGCAAAAATGCCACACACATGATAGTGAGAAATGCTTTCTATCGTTGCTTACGTGAAGTTTTGTAGAAGAAGCATGAAGGGAAAACAGTTATAACATGATCATGCACATGCATGAACATTTTTTCAAGGTCTAAAATTCGGATGGGGGGATACCCTATTCATAGCCACATGCAAAAGGTTTTAATTGGAGGTTTTAATACCACTCGGTGGTGCTTACCAAGGAGAAAACACTTGAATTTTACACCTGAAACAGCAGATTTTAAAATATTATTTCAAGAGTATTTTTATTCAAAAGACAACAATTTATACTCACCCTTCCCTAGATTTTGAAAAATACCTTGGCCGACCCCTTAAAAATTTTGTGAATGGACACCATCTATCAATAAGAACTACAACTGTCTGATATATTAACTCATAAGAGTTTTATTAGTAAACGATTTTGTTCATGTTTATTAATTGAAAGGATTTAATAATATTTTTTAATCTAGGTATGGTAATTTACGTTGAAAAACAATATTTTTAATTAAAACAAGATTTAAATCTTTGGAAAAATTTATCGTTTACTTCAAAAACTGAGGAAAAAAGGGGCACCTCTCCCTCTTTCTCCGAGTAAGAACCTAACTTTATTAAGTTTTTATTGTAAGAGGAAAAGAAAATGGAAATAAAAGGAAAAAGAAATTTTTTTCTAAAGAATAGCGTAAAAAAAAAAAAGAGAAAAAAAAAAAAAAAAAAATAGAGCGTAAAAATAATTTTAAAATCGTTTTGTTAACTTGGCTCCAAGCGAAAATAGGTGAAAGTAGCGAAATAATTTACATTGATGTTTAGATAAAAATTCTGGAATGGTGTGTTATGGTTACAAATATAAAAAAGAAGATTTTATTTCTACAGGAGAATGATAACCTAAGGAGAGGGGGAAGCATACAGCTGTCCTCCTCCTGGGAAGGCCACAAAGAACATGTAGACCAAACATTTAAACAATTTAAACATAAGTACGACGTCCTTATGGCAAAAAGAAGTATTTTTGACGCCCTGAAAAAATTGAATAGAAGATATACGAAGGATTTACCCCTATGAAAAATTTTGACACAATTAGTATGGGGCAACAAAGGTTTCAACAGAGCATATTATATTGCTAAAATAAATGAAGTTTAGCTAAAAAACAAACAGGAAAACAACAATTTTATTTCTCTTATTAGGTTAGGTCTAGCTCTCCAACTTCTCTAATTCTGAATCCACAGTTTTTTTCTTCTACAGATTTACAGTCACATTTGCTACTTTTTCAAATGTCTTATGATAATGATGAAAACAATTTAGAGCAATTAGATGCAATTATTTTTTTCTCAAAATGGACAATCTAACTATTAAAGAAAAATCCTTCGGAATGGGAAAAGTATCAAAACGACAATTTCAAGAATACACTTGTGAATGAATTTAGAAGAATATCAATGATTGTAGCAAATTATAATTTACCTTAAATTTTAATTATTATTCTAAAGATATAATATTGAAACATGACAAATAATTGAAATAATATATTAATGTAACAATTTAAACTAATCATTCTGAAGCAACGTTTTGTCTATGGAGTCCCCTTTTCTTCCCTGTGCTATTTTTAAAATTCTCTTTAATAAGTGGAAGTTAACTAATTTATTTTCCTCCTAACGTGAAACTTAGATGGCGTCCATAAAACAGCTTGCAACATATTGGATAATTCAGAAAAAAAAGTGACTGATGGACATTTCAGCAAAAACAACCTTGTGCTTTTCATCAATTGAACAATAGTTTGTCTTAAAAGATTTCTTCGGATCACACATTTACACTGCAAACACAAGAATTTTACTGACAATTGAATTTGTCTAGGAGCGGTTGCCTAGTACATTGCGCTCTAGGCTACTTACTATACGAACATCGTTCTACTCGAATTTTCACATATTGACAAGTCGGTTATAGATGGCACTGTAAAATATAAAGCCAAATTTCCAAGTTTCTATCTGCTTTTCTTTTCACTTTTAAATACAAATAGAGGAACAGAACATATATAATAGCTTTTCGTATTTGTGATAGCACAAGAGTTTATCAAGAAATTGTTTTCAGTGCGTAATTAAAACAGTACAGGTACGTTTCTTTAAGGCTTTTTTCGTAATTCCATTTCCTAGATTTTAACTAATACAACAGAAAATTGGCTTTGAAATATCTGCATACTCGATGTGCCATATCCAACAATCTTAGGCTACGTCTCTTACATTGATTTTTTATTTGCATATTAATCACACGAATACAAACGAATTTGATTTACTGACAGTACAAAAAGCAAAATAATATTTGAAAAACAAGCCTGGGATTAAAACAAAATTATAAAAGATTATAAATACTAACAATAACACTAACAAGATACAGTTTCTAAATCAGAATATGATAGACAAGTACAAGTACAACTAACGATAAAACAGTTGGTCATCTTTTCTTCACCATCTAACACCTCTTTACGGCCTTTTTTCTTAGACCAAATTGCAAAGAAGTTTCAACTTTTTCGGGTCATTTTCAACTTCAACATTTTCAGTTTCAACTTCCACATCTAATCTTAGATCTTAATTCACTTTTCTTTCTACCTTACGCACTGCCCAGCAAACACATTCTTTGCACGGTCTCAATAACCCCCCAAAAATGCAATCCAAGGAATTTAATAACAGAATATTTGGGTTATGAGAATTTTTTCTATTTATATATATATATATATATATATTATATATATATATAAAAAAAAAAAAAAAAAAATATATATATATATATATATATATAAAAATATATATATATATATATATATATATATATATATATATATATATATATATATATATATATATATATATATATATATATATATATATATATATATATATATATATATATATATATATATATATATATATATATATATATATATAAACTATTTTTATGAAAATGAAAGTCACAAGTTGAGCAATCTTCTACTTCCATATATTCTGAAACGGTCTCTTCATACCCGTAAAGCACTATTGTTCAAGATAGTTGTTAGTAGTAGTAGTAGTTTTCTTTTAGTTGTTTCAAAAATATGAAGGTGTGCTGTAAAGTATAGTATTGAAAAATACCTGTTAATTGGGTATTTGAAGGGATCTGCAAACTGCCCCCTATACAGTCTCACGGAAGAAGTTCAATCATCACAATCGAATGTATCAAACCCCAAAACTGAATTTGCCTTTTCCACAAACTAAGAATCAATGGGCTAGGATTTAGCAAGCTCGTGTGATGACTCATATATAATTGCATTACGACAGCCCAGTTATTTTATCTCTCAAAAATATTGCCTTGACAATGAGTGTTTAGCTTGTAACTGAAAATTATGCTGAGGTAAATCTAAGCAAAGAGGAAAAGGGAAATTTATCTGATAAAAAAAAGGCACAGGCCGCAACTTATAGTATTTAAGCAATACCTGTCAATTGGGTATTTGAAGGGATCAGCAAACTGCTCCCTGTATAATCTCACAGAAGAAGTAATAGAATTTGTGACCCAGTAAACCATCACATTTGTCAGGAGCTCATCCATGGTAAATTTTTCAGTTAGACCACCATCTTCTTTGTACATCCATGTTTTATTTGTCCATGTGGAAAATTTTTCAATGATATATGCAGCAAGCCCCAGAGGAGAGTTATTAAGTCCAACACCTAAAAAATAATACGTTTTTAAAGTAAAGAAAATTAAACAAGTCAAAGTAAAATCACAATTAAAGAAGACATTATCAAGGACTACGATCCGGATTCTAAGGTCCTTGACTGGCACCAAGTCCCCTCATAAACTCAACTAGAGCGAAGCAGAGAAAAGAAATAAGAAAAAAAGGTAAATTCATAAAATACTAAAACTACTACTAACAACTCACTGCAGCACCAAGACACCGGAGGCCAAAACAGCTAAGCACTCTCCTCTTCTTTCCCAGTCTATTCAAAGCCCCCCACTTTACACCCTCACAAAAAGTTCCATTTTTTAGTCCTCCCTTACGACTTCCTCCCACCCCGTTTGGGGCAAACCACTTTTAGTTTGGTCCTAGATGGTTGGCTAATCTTTGGCTAGAAGGATAATCTTTGGCAATCCGTCATCCTTCATCCACAGAATCTGCAAAAAGTTTGATTAATTTGTTAGATGAAAAGACAATTTATTTACTACCTAGCTCATATTACTTGATTCTTCATTCAACGTTCTTCCTAAATATGGTAACTGCTGCCTTCCAAATGGCGCCAAGCTCAAAAGGCTCCTCCATTGACACATGAGTACTTAAGTGGTTGAGCTAATGCCAGACGAAACCCTTTGAATCAAAATCAATACTCAATTGATATTTAAGAGTCATCTATTCTGATTAATATATTTTTATGATTAAATGGGGTAAACTAGCTAATCTACCTACAAAAGCTTCATTTGATTCTCTCTCCTTCTTTGTACTAAACTTGGACTTGGCAGCTATGGACAAAGAAGTTATTTAATAGATTGCAATAAATCCATACATTTTACATAGATGGTGGTGAAACATCAAAATAAACATTGGGTTTTGAACCGAATGGTGTGCTTTTTCTTAGTTACAACAAAAACCATAAGTTATAAGGTTTCTATTTAAGGGCACTTTTAAGGGTTCAAAATGGAATATGTGACAGTACCGACTATATATTTGATAATAGAGCTGAGTAGCGAACCAAACGGTAATGATATTCCCTTTAGCTAAGAAATTCATCAATCATTCGACGAATTTAACAAAAAAAGACTATAAACCCATGTTTCATTAGAACTAAGACTTTGCCAATTTTTGGTGTGAATACGCTGACAAATTAGGTCTGGGGAAGGGGATCATTGGCCCTAGACCTATGATAAGTAATTCAAATTTTATTAAAAGGAGTCAGTAGCTACGGCTACAAGCTTCTACTAGTACTAGATAGCCTGCTTCTACTAGCCAGCCGTAGCTTCAGCTGGCTTCTGTTAGTTTTTTTCGCGTTTTATTTATGAAGGATGATGTTTTCTGAAAGTCACATTTTCAGCCAAGCAGCTTGGTTCAAACGACCAAGCAGAACGTACTTGAATGAGATGGGAATAAGCCACAAGAAACTATAATGATGAAGTGTGAGATACACGGGAGGGGGTACAGAGTGAAGCCTTGACTATTAGGTTAGACGATGAGCAAGCGTAGCTGAGTCAGGTTCAAATGGCTTGATGATACGATGGGTTTATTATTAGTAGTAGCAGTATTTCCTATTCTAAAAAAAACTAAAGTTTCAAATAAAAAGCAATTTTGAGCTTTGAACGAGATGACATCAGCTCAAATAAGAAGTTAAAATATAAAAATTAAAAAATCACTTTAAAAATTTGACCTTTTTCTCATCTGTAGTACTGAGAAAACATATAACAGAAAGAGAAAAAACAAGAGCTTTTACGGATAATGCAGCCTTCTTTCCATTGATATATTTTAAAAACCAGGGTTTATGGTTTTTCTTCAACCTCCGTAATTTAAACAAGACGTTGACAGGGAATCAATGTCTTAGCATATTTCTTGCTTATAATTTTTACAGCAACTTACAAAACTCCCTCCATTTAAAATTATTTTGTTGTGACTACTACTACTACTGCTATCTCTACTACTACTACTACTACTATTAGCTTATCACATACCCAATATAACAGAAGCTAACAGAGCTCTACAAGATCCTCTTCTACCCCAGTCTGGTCAGAGCTTCACTCTTTAATCTGTCCCATAAAGTTCTTATTTCCCATAAATCCTTTCTTAAAAGCATTATACACTAAATAAAAAAAACAACTATGCAAATCATCAAATTCTGAGCTGATGTTGTCGAAACGAATAAACAACAAAACAAATTTGTCTCATAAAAAAAAGAAGAGAAAAAAACTGTATATAGTTGCTTCTTTAAGCAGCCATGAAGGGTTATCCACTATGACAGTACTGTTTAAGCTAGATTTTTTTCTCTCTCTCTCTCTCTTTTTATATGCATAAAAGTTGATATGCAGCTCACTCTTCCCGATTTTTAGTTTTTTGTTTTATATTTCATCATAATTTATATTATGCTTCATTTATATCTCATATTATGTTTCGCTTATTTTATATTTTAACAACTTACGGAATCAATTAACAGTGGTATGAACAGAGGTAAAACACATTTTTCTGTATATTCGCAAAGCTTTCGATACATTTGATTTTCAAACACTACTAAGTCTGATGGAGTCATTAGGTGTCCGTGGGCTGAAAAGTGTTTAAAGTGGTTTGAAAGTTATACAGGAAAATCCCTAAAAGTAGTGTTTGAATGATGTCAACTCAGCAGCATTTCCAGTGACGTGTGGAGTACCACAAGGATCAGTGTTAGGTCCGCTGCTTTACCTCATCTATATGCGTCTATATTTGAAAGGTGTGTGTCTTATCTCATTTGATGATGATACCGTTTTCATTGTGTTTGCCTCATCTGTGAAGGACCTGGTTAGAAAAGCGAATATCGCATTGGAAAGGCTAGAAATTTTCACTTCATTAAGTCTATTGGGTGTAAATGTTCGCAAGTCATTTTTAATGACGTTCTGTAGAGTTAGTACACCACTAGATGTGTCTGGCCGATAACTTTATGTGGTAATCCAGTTCATCGAGTTGATGATCTCCGCTACCTTGGTTTTTATCTTGACATCCATCTGGCATGGAAATGTCACAGTGACGCAACTTCATCCAAAATTAGCTGGGCGGTAGGCATACTTCGACGTCTGCAGAACTTTCTCCCACAAAGAATATTTCTAACCATATATTATTTTTTGGTTTGTTCATATATCTCCTACGGTTGCCTCCTATGGACCAGCAACTTCTTATGCAACTATAGAAGAGTGCCAGTTCAATAAAATAGAGCTGTTAGAAAAATCGGTAGGTATGTCCAGGATATACATGAAACCTGTGCTTATTTTAGGTCCCTGAAGCTCCTTAATGTCGGTCAGATAAGAGATTATCAAGCTGTAGTATTTGCGTTTCAGTTTAAGAATGGTTTAACCCCTGATATTTTTAAGAGTTTTTTACCAAATTAATAGTGACCTGCATAATTATGGAACTAGGCAAAGTGATAATATAGTTGTTGATTTGCGTCGTAGCACCAGGTCTTCATTTTCAATGAAACACCTGGGTCCATATGTAGGGAATTAGCTACCATTGAACATTCGGTTGGCAGAACACATACCACAGTTTAAAAAGAATTTAAAAGATTATCTTTTGGGGGGAAATTGTTAAATTTTATTATGGCTGGTAAGTTGGGTCGGGGAGGAAGAGGAGCTGGATAGATAAGGGTGGGCAGGGGCTAAGGTGGGGCTATGAGGGCAGGGTGGGGTGGGGGAGGGGAGATGAGTATTGAATAGTGATGGTGACTGGATTTGTTATTATTATTGTTCTTTTATATTCTTATTTGTCTATTGTTATTTTGATTCAGTTATTTATTTATTCATCTATTTTTTTTATATATATAAAGGTTATAGTCTATTTATTTTTGGATTATTTATAATAGTTTTAATTAAATAGTTGAGGTTTAAGTAAAAAGTCGAGTTAAAAGGTAAGCAGTTACGTGGACTTTCACGGGACCGCAACCCCTCCTAGGTTTTCTCCAGCGCGAAAGTGTGGTTTAATTTATTTGTTTGTTTTTGAATGTGGATTAGTAAACTTATGAGCTTATGAAATAAAATCTAATATAAGATACTAAGAAATAAATATATAAAAATAAATATAAGAAATTAACATATAACAAATATAACATATAATAAATATAATATAGTAAATAATAAATATAATATATAATAAATAAATATAAGAAATAAATATAAGAAATATGTATAAGAAATAAATATAAGAAAATAAATATAAGAAAATTTTACGTGACCGCAACCCCTCGTAAGTTTTCTCCAGCGCGAAAGTTTTGTTTAATTTATTTGTTTGTTTGTGAATGTGGATTAGTAAACTTATGAGCTTATGAAATAAAATCTAATATAAGATACTAAGAAATAAATATATATATAAAAATAAATATAAGAAATTAACATATAATAAATATAATATATAATAAATATAATATAGTAAATAATAAATAAAATATATAATAAATAAATATAAGAAATAAATATAAGAAAATAAATATAAGAAATATTTTACGTGACCGCAACCCCTCGTAGGTTTTCTCCAGCGCGAAATTTTTGTTTAATTTATTTGTTTGTTTGTGAATGTGGATTAGTAAACTTATGAGCTTATGAAATAAAATCTAAAATAAGATACTAAGAAATAAATATATATATAAAAATAAATATAAAAAATTAACATATAATAAATATAATATATAATAAATATAATATAGTAAATAATAAATATAATATATAATAAATAAATATAAGAAATAAATATAAGAAATATGTATAAAAAATAAATATAAGAAAATAAATATAAGAAATATTTTACGTGACCGCAACCCCTCCAACGTTTTCTCCAGCGCGAAAGTTTTGTTTAATTTATTTTTTTGTTTGTGAATGTGGGTTAGTAAAATTATGAGCTTATGAAATAAAATCTAATATAAGATACTAAGAAATAAATATATATATATATAAAAATAAATATAAAAAATTAACATATAATAAATATAATATAGTATAAACAGTAAATATAATATATAAGAAATAAATATAAGAAATATGTATAAAAAATAAATATATGAAAATAAATATAAGAAATATTTTACGTGACCGCAACCCCTCCTAGGTTTTCTCCAGCGCTAAAGTTTTGTTTAATTTATTTGTTTGTTTGTGAATGGGGATTAGTAAACTTATGAGCTTATGAAATAAATTCTAATAACAGATACTAAGAAATAAATATATATATATATATATATATATATATATATATATATATATATATATATATATATATATATATATATATATATATATATATATATATATATATATATATATATATATATATATATATATATATATATATATATATATATATATATATATATATATATATATATATATATATATATATATATATATATATATATATATATATAAATAAATATAAAAAATTAACATATAATAAATATAATACAGTAAATAATAAATATAATATATAATAAATAAATATAAGAAATATGTATAAAAAATAAAAGTAAGAAAATAAATATAAGAAATATTTTACGTGACCGCAACCCCTCCTAGGTTTTCTCCAGCGCGAAAGTTTTGTTTAATTTATTTGTTTGTTTGTGAATGTGGATTAGTAAACTTATGAGCATATGAAATAAAATCTAATATAAGATGCTAAGAAATAAATATATATATAAAAATAAATATAAGAAATTAACATATAATAAGTATAAAATATAATAAATATAATATAGTAAATAATAAAAATAATATATAATAAATAAATATAAGAAAATAAATATAAGAAATATTTTACGCGACCGCAACCCCTCCTAGGTTTTCTGCAGCACGAAAGTTTTGTTTAATTCATTTGTTTGTTTGTGAATGTGGATTAGTAAACTTATGAGCTTATGAAATAAAATATAATATAAGATACTAAGAAATAAATATATATATATATATATATATATATATATATATATATATAAATAAATATAAGAAATTAACATATAATAAATATAAAATATAATAAATATAATATATAATAAATAAATATAAGAAATAAATATAAGAAATATGTATAAAAAATAAATATAAGAAATATTTTACGTGACCGCAACCCCTCCTAGGTTTTCTCCAGCGCGAAAGTTTTGTCTAATTTATTTGTTTGTTTGTGAATGGGGATTAGTAAACTTATGAGCTTATGAAATAAAATCTAATAAAAGATACTAAGAAATAAATATATATATATATGAATATAAGAAATTAACATATAATAAATATAATATATAATAAATATAATATAGTAAATAAAAAATATATTATATAATAAATAAATATAAGAAATAAATAAAAGAAATATGTATAAAAAATAAATATAAGAAATATTTTACGTGACCGCAACCCCTCCTAGGTTTTCTCCAGCGCGAAATTTTTGTTTAATTTATTTGTTTGTTTGTGAATGTGGATTAGTAAACTTATTAGCTTATGAAATACAATCTAATATAAGATACTAAGAAATAAATATATAGATAAAAATAAATATAAGAACTTAACATATAATAAATATAATATATAATAAATGTAATATAGTAAATAATAAATATAATATATAATAAATAAATATAAGAGATAAGTATAAGAAATATTTATAAAAAATAAATATAAGAAAATAAATATAAGAAATATTTTACGTGACCGCAACCCCTCCCAGGTTTTCTCCAGCGCGAAAGTTATGTTTAATTTATTTGTTTGTTTGTGAATGTGGATTAGTAAACTAATCAGCTTATGAAATAAAATCTAATATAAGATACTAAGAAATAACTATATATATATAAATAAATATAAGAAATAAATATAAGAAATATGTATAAAAAATAAAAGTAAGAAAATAAATATAAGAAATATTTTACGTGACCGCAACCCCTCCTAGGTTTTCTCCAGCACGAAAGTTTTGTTTAATTTATTTGTTTGTTTGTGAATGTGGATTAGTAAACTTATGAGCCTATGAAATAAAATCTAATATAAGATGCTAAGAAATAAATATATATATAAAAATAAATATAAGAAATTAACATATAATAAGTATAAAATATAATAAATATAATATAGTAAATAATAAAAATAATATATAATAAATAAATATAAGAAATAAATATAAGAAATATGTATCAAAAATAAATACAAGAAAATAAATATAAGAAATATTTTACGTGACTGCAACCCCTCCTAGGTTTTCTCCAGCGCGAAAGTTTTGTTTAATTCATTTGTTTGTTTGTGAATGTGGATTAGTAAACTTATGAGCTTATGAAATAAAATATAATATAAGATACTAAGAAATAAATATATATATATATATATATATATATATATATATATATATATATATATATATATATATATATATATATATATAAAAGAAATATAATAAATAACATATAATAAATATAAAATATAATAAATATAATATATATAATAAAATAAATATAAGAAATAAATATAAGAAATATGTATAAAAAATAAATATAAGAAATATTTTACGTGACCTCAACCCCTCCTAGGTTTTCTCCAGCGCGAAAGTTTTGTTTAATTTATTTGTTTGTTTGTGAATGTGGATTAGTAAACTTATGAGCTTATGAAATAAAATCTAATATACGATACTAAGAAATAAATATATATATAAAAATAAATATAAGAAATTAACATATAATAAATATAATATATAATAAATATAATATAGTAAATAATAAATATAATATATAATAAATAAATATAAGAAATAAATATAAGAAATATGTATAAAAAATAAATATAAGAAAATAAATATAAGAAATATTTTACGTGACCGCAACCTCTCCTAGGTTTTCTCCAGCGCAAAAGTTTTGTTTAATTTATTTGTTTGTTTGTGAATGTGGATTAGTAATCTTATGAGTTTATGAAATAAAATCTAATATAAGATACTAAGAGATAAATATATATATAAAAATAAATATAAGAAATTAACATATAATAAATATAATATATAATAAATATAATATAGTAAAAATAAATATAAGAAAATAAATATAAAAAATATTTTACGTGACCGCAACCCCTCCTAGGTTTTCTCCAGCGCGAAAGTTTTGTTTCATTTATTTGTTTGTTTGTGAATGTGGATTAGTAAACTTATGAGCTTATGAAATAAAATCTAATATAAGATACTAAGAAATAAATATATATATAAAGATAAATATAAGAAATAAATATAAGAAATATGTATAAAATATAAATATAAGAAAATAAATATAAGAAATATTTTACGTGACCGCAATCCCTTCTAGGTTTTCTCCAGCGCGAAGGTTTCGTTTAATTTACTTGTTTGTTTGTGAATGTGGATTAGTAAACTTATAAGCTTAAGAACTTATGAAATAAAATATAATATAAGATACTAAGAAATAAATACATACAAAAATAAATATATATATATAGAAACATAAAAAATGGATAAATAAATCATAAAATTAACATGATCACAAAAAAATGTATAAAAGCCTTTATACAAAATTATAAGAACTCCTTCATATGATTACTCCTTCGTGAACTTAAAAGAAGGAGTAAGAACTCCTTCATACTCCTTCGTTGAAGGAGTACTCCTTCATAAGAAATTCTGTTAAATACACTACCTAGAGTATCAGGCTTTGTTGCTTGAAGATGCAAATACCCAGTTTCTCGGACAAGAGTCTCCAGTTTTTTTCTTAATGGGTACAGTAAATGTTGGTGTTCCTTCTCAATCACTAAAGAGGGGAAAAATGATCCAATGAAGGCCTTTAGTGAAGCCATAGGTGTGTTAATAATGGCCATATTGAGGTGAAGTCCAAGGAGCCTGCCAAAAAAAGAAGCTGCTCTTACTAAAAATTATCGAATATTATGGGAAGTATAAATTCCTGCAAAAAAGGAGGTAATTACATATAGTAGATGTGGAATATTGACAAATTTTTGAATGTTTTTCTTTTTAGAAAGATCAAGTGTCCATTTTATTATGTTTTTTAAGTTTCCTTGTATATTCCAACGTATTTCCTTGTGCGTTTCTTATGTTATTTGTCCGTTTCCTTATGTATTTCTTATGTTTTGATACTTGGTTATGTCTGTTGTGTCTATGTATAAAAGAAAAATTTAGCAGGACTTGTACACCCAGATTATGCAAGGGAGTATCTCGTGCATAATTTGGTGAGTTGGTGTATATTCATCTTTCTAGTGAAATTTTTTGAATATAGAAAGTGTCCAAGCTCAGAACAACATTTCTCCAACCAGCGTGATAAAATTGACATAAATTAGACATAGTATTTGTTGACAATACTTAGGATCAAATCGGTGTAGATGTAGGCTATTCAAGCCAATTTCTAACAATTTCTATTTTCCGTTCCTGCAGTATAAGTGCAACGATTTTGTGGATTCCTTGTAAAAAAAGTAACAGAAAATCTGGACTATTGCAAAATCTGTTTTTGAAAAACTTCCTAATTTTCTAGATTTAGACTTTTAAAATTTTGAGAAATTTAACAGATATATTGCTGGGGTCTGATCACAGTTAGCCCATTCATTTTTAAAAGTATATTTAATGTTGAATTAATACCAGCATAATTTCATTCCGTTCCCGAGAAGAAGCCAAAATATTCGATTTCAGGTCATTTGTACGTTTTTTTGTTGTTTTTTTTAGAAATTAGCTCTCTTGTCAAAAAAAAAAAAAAAATACAGAAATACCTAACTAGAAATTCCTATGCTATAACTTTTTTTTTTAGAGAGTCAATTTTCTAAATTAGAATTTGATATATTTCTGTTGCTCTTCAAAACCGTGGTCAATATCTGCTACCAACAAAAAATTATGTGTCAATATGTTAACATCAACGGCATCTAATTTTGTAACTAGAAAGTATTAACTTACTAGTTTCGAGTATTCAATGAAAAAGAATGTCGATCGATAAAATATCAACATAATAGTCTTGTCCTTAAAAAAATATATCACATAAAAGGTATTTCACAGGACCATTTGCCACATTTCTGATTTAAGAATTTTCAAGGTGTTGAATTCAAACATGATATAATATTGGAGTTTGATCAAGATTTGACCGAATATTTTCAAGAATATAATAAATGTTTTTTGAATAGATACCTTATCAATTCTCATTTTCACAGGTGTTTCAGAAAAGAAGCCAGAATGTTAGACTTCAGATCACATTTTTTATCATTCTACATATTTTTTTTTCTTTTTAAATATTAGCCTCTCTCTGGCAAAATTGTTATTGCATAAAAACAGCTATAGTATAAAAATTTGAATTCGTCAGTTTTTCAATTTTTTTTTCTCATCTTTATCAACTGGATCAATTTCCACTACTACCGAAAATTTTTGGAAAAATCCATTAAATACGTTGAC
This sequence comes from Artemia sp. Qi Xiang Cuo, assembly GCF_049724085.1. Classification (NCBI taxonomy): domain Eukaryota; kingdom Metazoa; phylum Arthropoda; class Branchiopoda; order Anostraca; family Artemiidae; genus Artemia; species Artemia sp. Qi Xiang Cuo. The sequence goes on from NC_142806.1 coordinate 26,754,983, forward strand.
ATTCACACCATGTAGTTTCTGCGATATATTAGTTTCAGGTTTTGAAAATTCACAAAAAGGCATTTCAAGTGATATAATAAACTTAGGACATAGTAGTCGTATTCTTGCACAAATTTATGATACGTCATATTGCCATCTAGTTTCTAAAACTCAATTGCAACTTTCAGATTTGAGGATTTAAAAGCTGTTGAATTCTCAGATGACAATTGTTGACAGTTGTTGACAATCATTTGACAACCTTAATGACTATACTTTAGAGCCTGAATTATGAAAATAACATTTTTCATGTAAATTACGTCACATCAATATGCATTTAAGGAGCAAAAAAAAGGTAGGTTCTAGGTGGGTAGTGGCCGGAAAAAAGATGTTGAAGTCTGATAACAGGTAGCCGGACATATTTTAAGATGAACACTAATTGTATTTTGAATAGTTCCCTGATCAATTCTAATTTTCACTTGTATTTTCAAAAAGAAGCCGAAACGACAGACTTCCTATCATTTCACATATGTTTTTTCTTTTTTTTTTAAATTGCTCTTTTTTCAGTAAAACTGTAGGAAAACTTAAAGTAGAAAGTAATAAGATATAAGAATAGCTATAGTCATTTCCCTCAAATTTTAGTATAATTTGTTTCTTTCTCTTCATAGACATGGCCAATATCAACTACAAGCGAGAAACTGAGAAAAAGTTTTTTAAAACAAGTCGATATTAATGCCATCTACTTTTTGTGAAACAGATGTTACGTTCAGGTCTCGAGTATTCACAGAATAGCAGTAGTAAACAGTACAATAGAATTGTAACATGGTGCTTCTATCCTTCCACAATATATTAGCTACACAGCAAATCACAGCCACATTTAGTATGTGCAAATCAAATGCCTCTTTCAAGATTTGAAGATTCATAAGCTTTTTAATTCTGAGATGATGTAAAGTGAAGTCCGATAGTAATTAGTTGGATATTATCAAGGGTACACTATATATGCTCCCCGAATTCAGAAAAGAAGTTGGAATGATGGACCTTATATCATTTTACCCTTTTTTTTCCTCTTTAGAATACCTCTTTTTTGGTGCTCTCGTTGAAAAAATGCCCCTCCCCCATCCATTTCTTAAAATTTTGCCACGGGCAGTCTTAACTTTCCACAAATATATTTCACACAAAGAAACTCACAGCAACATTTCTATGGATCAGTGACAACTTTCCCCAGTTGAAAACTTATAAGCTGCTGAATTCTGAGATGATAAAATGTTGATGTCAGATTATAGTTAGCCTATTTATTTTTAAATGCATGTTAAACGTGCTCCACAAATTCTCATTTTCACCGGTATTTCAGAGAAGAAGTCGAAATGTTAGACTTTAACCCATCTTGCAGCTTCTTTTTAGAAATTTGATCTCTTTTCAGTTGAATTGTTGAAAAACCAAAACAAGAAAGTATTATGATTTCAAAAATTGTTAAAGAGTCAATTTTTAAAATTGTAGTATGACAAGTTTCTTCCCCTCTGAATAATCATGGCCAATATCTACCACCAACGACAAATAGTAAAAAAGTTTGTAAAACACGATGACCCCAACATCAGATAGGTTCTTGGAAGGAGAATATTAATTTTGAGAACAGAGAAATCGGAAAAATATTAGAAGCCTGTTTCTGAAAATATTACAGTCAGATTCTGTTCTCAACCCGGAGTCACACGATTCTAGTTTCAGGCTATTTCAGAAAGGAAAAATGGAATAAAGAGCGAGAGTTTTGTCTCTTCTCGTTTTTCTATCTCTATGGCATTGAAAGTAGTGACAATCGATATAATGAAAACTTAACATGCTATTTTTTTATTTACTTTTGATGGTAGTGAATATATAAAAAAAAATTTACCTTAAAAATATATTATACTGGGTTGACGTGTTTACTCTGGACAACAGGAATTTCTGGAAATGGCAAGATTATAGAAGTCATAAAACCATGTTAGTATCGATATAACCCTTTTTTTTGGGTTACTAGTTCCAGATACAAGTTCGTTCTTCCGTTTGTTTTCTTTATTTCCTTTAATTTGGTACGGTCACAGAACAATTTTGCCCTCGTCTGGTGTAATATTTCTAGACAAATAAGTGAAAAAAGAATCACTATCCTGTAGTCCCGTCTTTAAAAGTGTACTTTAATTTGATTGGTTAGTTTTTGTGGCGTCTTTTCTTCATCCAATCAGAATCATTTTCTTAAGTGCATGTCGGAAAGGCAAATAGCCCCATCCTTTCTACTCGTTGCTACTAGATTGAATTTCGAGCAGTAAAAGACACAAAGCCAGACTTTTTCTTTCTCAGGAAATTTTAAACATGTAAAAAAAAGTATGAGCCACAACAGTTTTTTATAATTAAACTCTATTTTTCGTAGCATAGCCCTGTTTTTGTCTTTGCTTATTTCAATAACTTATTTGTTTTTTTCATCTTCTTTCAATTTTTCTGCTTCCTTGTATGGATAGTAGCTTGTATTAAACAACAATTATTTGACAATTAATTATCAATTAACTAATTAATTTAAATTAACAACTTGTGAACTTATTATTTAATTTATTCACTGACACTTAATTAACAACGAAATGAACTTCCATCAAAAATTCGTTATCATTATCCCTTGCTTTAAGCTTTTGGTCCCTAGCATAGGGTGTCCAAAACGTTGGAGTCCAGTTTAGTGGGATAATTTGAGAAGCAAGATAAAAGTAAGATAATAAAAGTAGTGAAGTAAGTAATAGAAATAAACTAAGTAATAAAAAGAAATAAAAAGTAAGATAAAATTAAAGCTCTCCTTTGATGGTACAGTTGTCTTTGGGAGTCATTAAATAAAAAAACAACAAGTTTTTCAACTGAAAGTAAGAAGCAACAATTAAAACTTAAAACGAACAGAAATTATTACGTATATGAGGGGGTTCACCCCTTAGTCAATACCTCGCTCTTTACGCTAAAGTTTGAACTTTGTTCGAATCAAAAATCCCTGAATCACAAAGGCCGTTTAATTAGAAAAGATGGCTATTTTGAAATTACTTTTTCCTTGTTTCTTTCTTCTTTACGTATTTTTTTCGTTTTAACATTGTCATTAGTCAATGTAAGCCATCATAAATTTAAAAGCAGACTGGGGTGCCTACCACAAGCTGTTTATGATATCCCTGTGATAGGTGGATCCTGTGAAATATATATGGTTATAATCTCTATAGCAATAATCAGCCAAAGCAGAGAGTAAACAACCAACCAAAACAAGGTTAACCCATGAAAAAATCGAAATTCCAATGATTCTGGGAAAAGAACTACTTGAGTTGGTCTCGGTAGAAAAAAAAACTTGCAAAGTATCACTGGGTATAGTAACCTTATAATTAATAATAATAATTTTTTTTTTACCAACTATACAGAAAATGAAGTGTAGTAAAACAAGAAAAGAGAAAAAAAATTAAATAAACAAACAAAAAAAACACAAAAAAAAACACAAAGATACATTTAACAACAACACAATAAATAACTATTACACTCAATGAGCGGCGGCTACCGGATAAGTGGGTGGCTAACACCCAAATTAGCATAAATGTTCTCTTGAAGACGGCTACTTTGCCTGACAAAACAATTTACAATCTCCGGAGCACCAAAGATCCACGTCATCTTTCTACTACTGTATCTGCGAGGTAGATACAATAAAAACTTGCAATATCTAAAATACATAATTCTAATATCGCTAATATCCCCTGTCCGAAACAGGATGTGAAGGCCAGCAGGGAACAAAACTGCATGGTCACAAAAACTCGAGTACAATTTAGCCAATGCTTTTCTGTTATATCTTCCCCTGTTGGGGACAATGTTGGCATACCCCAGTTTCAGCTTATCTTTAATATCACTCAATGCCCGGAAAAGAAATAAAGTAAGCGATTTGCAAATATTGATCCCAAGCCATCGGAAAGGTTCAACACTTTTTACAGAAAATACGCCGCAATCAAGCGGCATTGCTGAAGATTTTGAATTAAACACTAAATATTCGCATTTATCAGTGTTGAGGCTTAATCCGATTTCCCCATACAGCCGCGATACAAGTAGCACATACTTCATTAATGTAAACTTTGACCTGCTAACAAGCAGAAGATCATCCGCATATGCAATATAGGAGACGTTTGACAACCCTGAAGAGTAAGAAAGCGGTATCATATTAAGAACACTCAATAAACAAGCTTTAAAAATGAGGTGAAAGCACACTACCCTGACGTACCCCAGATCTAACTGGGATTTTGTCAAAGGCCCGGGAACCCTGCCTCAACTGAATAAATGAATTCTGGTACCAAAACCGAAGTACACAAATAATTGAACTATTCACACCCAAACGTGCCAGAGTGAGAGTGACAAACAGTATCGAAAGCTTTAGATAGGTCTAACGCACAAAAGTGAACTACCGTTTTTAAACGATGTGCTTCTTGTAACACCTTTGTAAGTATACGGTGGGCATGCTGGCATCCTATACGCGACTTAAAACCGAACTGATTTGCGTCATAATCCACCTTATCTTGAATAAATGGGAGCAGTACATACAACACTTCACTCCATTGCCGAGGACTTTTCGGAAATTCCTTACCCTTATATCGGACGCTTCGCAAGTAAGATTTGAATTCAGATTTGTTTTTTTTTTTAATATTAAATACATGACCCGAGGTGGGGTGGCCACACGCATTTCAATCTGAAGCCACATTTTTGCCCGATTTTTCACAATTTTTAACTGAGGGTTCTCTTTCCATAAAAAAACTTTTATTTTTCAAACGAATACGTGAAACAGGGACAGCAATGGCCTCGGCTTGTTTTAGGCAGGCAACAATCTGAGACTAGTAAAAATTAAATTGTGATCGAATATGAGTCGAGAGGACACTGGTACGAAGTCAATAGCAAGTAACTCTCACAGATAAGAGCAGTGTTGCCAAAGTAGACATATATAATGTCAGTTAGCTTTATTCCATTCACGCTTATCATACCATTTCGTTCTCTGTACAGAAGATTCACACTGATTCAGGCCAGTAGAATGCGAAACAGAGACAGTAAAAGAGAGGGGGAGGTGATCATAATCTCTTTCTTCATCATGAACCTCGACGCTCGAGCATATCACACCAGCCGAGCAAACACAGTGGTCTATATCAGACACACATCCACTATTATGAATATACGAAAAATCTGCACTCTTGGCTACTATCTGATATCCATCTGGCAAAGACTGAAGCACAAGATCAGACCGAGTTGACTCTTTATTTATGTTACAATTTAGGTCTCCCACTATGATCCACTTAAAGCTATGTCGTTCAATATTCTGAGGGAAATTCTTCAGAGAAGAAACAATTTTTGTAAATTGATTAAATGACCAAACTGTTTTTTTATCATGAGGTAGGTAAGTAATCATAATCACTATATTTGCAATTTAAAGGGCAATAACATTATCACAAGAGTGTATGCACTGCGGAGAGAAGCACGAAGGTCTATTACTCACAATACATGCAAGCCCTCCGGAAGGTCTGCCCCTCGTCCGTCTTGCACTGGTTGTATAAACTACATGTTCATCACTTCTGTTTAGTGAGCTGACACTTACAGCCGGCAAAAGATGTTTCTGTAGCAACACGATGTCAAAATCGATCATTTTCTGATTTATTGAATAATCTTTGTTTTTGGTGCCATTTATGTTAAAAGAACACACAGAAAACGTTACTGTTCCAGTCATTTCTTGTTCGAGGCACGCTTAGCTATGGCACTGCGGATTACGCGGCACTTTAGACTGAATGCAACATGGCCTTCACCACATAGCGCACACTACAGTTCAACCAAGCACGGTACATCTTTTGTCGATAAATGCATACCGCTGGAGCGGGAACAGCGGGGAGGGCTGGTGCAATTGGCCTTCATATGATCAGGCGATTGACAATTATAACAGCAACGGGGAGGACGGAGGCACTCAAATACTCGGAAAATTTCATATTCTACCTTAAGCCCGAGACGAAGTGCATTTGTAAGTCCAACAGCATCGTCGAAGAATATCTTAACAGTCAAGGACTACCCGATGCGCTTAGCGTCTACAACTCCTTCACGCCTCACGAACAAACTGACGTCATAAGCTAGCGGTATGCCTTTAAATAGTCCAGCGAGTTTCTACTCTTAAAGTTTTGCATCGCACTTCGGAAGATTTAGTACCGCATCACAAAATTCCTTTGCAGCAACTGGGTCAATCTGCACAAAAAGTATATTGCCCGACGGCTTGATAGAATGAATGGCTTGGTGTCCCTTGATTTGGTCAATGGCATCGCGACGTTTCACAGGATTGTTAAGCTCGGGAGAAATTCCAGAGATTACTACAGTAGTAGTAGATTTGTTTACATTTGGCTTAAACGAGGCACTGGGCAAGGAGGGAAAATTCAGATCATAAGATGTCACTTTTTCGTTTATCTGCTTAAGGGCTCGGTCTAGGGAGCTAATCTTACTGACTAACCTGGAGTAAGCTACTGCGGGGATAACCGGCACTTCAGTAGGTGAGACAATGACAAAAATTGGCAGCAGGGTATTATCAGATTCACATTGACGCAACAAGTCCAAAATATCTTTCAAATTTCTCTGCGAAGCTAGATCACCCTGCCATTTTGGAACAGATTTATTCGGATCTGCTATTCCCCAAAACTCCGCTTTGGCGTCTTTAATGACTTTATCATCAAAAAATTCCAGTGCATGATTAATTATCGTCACATCATCGATTCCTTCACGAAAATTTGATTGGAGAAAATTCAGAACAGGCGAATATGCATATTCCACTAACATCTTGCTCACGTTACAGCAATAACATTATATATGAGCTACACAGAAAGAATGCTGACGAGATACAGCTAACAAAACCTGTGGGAAGTGAGGGTACCCAAATCGCCTTTCCCCAGCAGTTTAAGGATCAATATCCGGCCGGTACTGATACGGCTCTTGTGTTTGTTCCCGCTCTCTTCTGCACAGGCTGTCACTAATTCTTTGAAATTGATATTTTTGTATAGAACAAACTTTCTTTTCAATTCAATCTTTCTTTTCCTTTCAATCTTGAAGCAAACTTTCTTTTCAATTAAAAAAAAAAAATCTTAACGGGTAAAAAGTCAAATGAAGATGTCGCAGAGTTATACTCAAATGAAGTTAGACTTCAAATGAAGATGTCGCAGAGTTATAGAAATTTTGATTTCACACATGCTAAAGCTTTTTAACCGGGCAAAAGAGAAAAGTAAATCTTAAGAAAAAAAAAAGTAAAACTAAAAAAATAAAAAGGACAAATCATCATACCAGGTCAAAACTGCTGTGGCAAAAACGACCCAAGATAAATCAAAATAGAATACCTACAAAGTAAATTAATATCAAGTATTTAATAAATACATTTTGACTTACCTTTCAGGGAAAAAAGCAGCCATGTTAGATACTATAATAGCACCCCAATCTCCTCCTTGAACAAAAAATTGTTTATAGCCCAGTCTGTCCATTAATTTCACCATAATTTGTCCCATCTCTGCTGGACCCAGCCCAGGTTTGACTGCCCCTTCTGACCACCCATAACCAGGCAATGAAGGAACTATAACCTCAAATACTATACCGTTATGAGGTTTCAGAAGCAGAGGCAGAAGCTTTTGAAATTCCACTATTGAACCGGGCCAGCCATGAAGTAATAGCAAAGGGTAAACTTTAACGTTTTCTTGTAGGTTAGGAGTAGCTCTTTGAAACTGTATATTCAAACCTTCAATTTGAGTTTTGAAACTAGGATACATATTAAGCATCTTTTCATGTTTACGCCAATCGTACTCATTCTGCCAGAAGTGATGAATCTTTTCCATGGCTGACTGAGAAACGCCATACGAAAACGCAGCACCGTTCAAAGTCGGTATGGAACGAAGGGGTAGCTCAAGCCGTCTGTTTAAGTCTTCAATAATCTGTAAATGTAATTATTAGTCTTGTGCATTGTTTTACAGAAACTCATAGGTATTAAAAGTATAAGAGGCACATTAATCTGAGATATCAATTTAATTTTTTCTCTGGGGAAGTCTTATTACATTATCAAACTTTTTTTTTTTTTTTGCAAATATGTTATAATTTCTGAACTACCGGTAGGTAGGACTTTCCGTTCCTCTTACAATTAGAGTAATTCCTCATCCATGCTTCTACTCCACTAATGTGCAACAATGTATCTGAGAGCCAGAATTAAAAACAATTTAGACAGAGGGGCTGATCCCTTGAGTTCCGAGTATACAGTCGAAAAACCGTAAAAACAAGAAGATAAAAATAGTCAGTTATAGCAATAACAACTGTTTACAGACACAAAGTCCGTTTTCAGAAGCTTGAGGATCATTCTCTTTCTGTATAATCTAAGAATTAACCTGATTAAATTGTATTAAAATCCATCTGATTAATTAAATAATTAATCAAAATCATTTGAGAAATTCTACATAAAATTATAGCTTGTTAAACCGATGCCTTTGATCCGAGGCGCCCTTAAATGTGAAGGAGGCTAATGCTCCCTCCTTCAACCTTTTTTTTTTACATTCAAGTTGAATATTTATATAACAATGCTTAGAGAATTATAATCCTCTTTGAAAAAAAATGTACCCCTCCAATGTTTAGTAGGATGGGGAAGTATAAAATATCAAATTTGTATTACATGGCCATTATTTCCGCAGTTTTCAAGACGACCTCTTCAACCCCCCCCCCCCTCCACCCATTCGCTGTAAATGTTAGACAGCGCTCATAATACTTCTGTCCGCTTTTCAACTTTACGTGTTGGTAAGGATGCGAACGTAATCTTTTACGCTAAACAGAAAAAGATTATGTGCAATAAGAGAGGTGCTATCACCCTGCAGCACCCATAGTACAAGCAAAATCTAATAAATCCTGGGAGTCAAGGATGATTATAGTTTATTTTCTATCCTATACCCCTCCCAATCTCCTTTTATAATTATCTGACGGCTCACGGAGATAGAAATTTTGGACATAAAATACGTTTTTATTCAGATATATAAGAGAAGTATGAATTTTGGGAGGCATGAATTTTAGGCATAAAAAGCTTTTTTGTTGCCTCTTGTAAACTCCCCCCCCCACCAAAGCTAATACCCCCCCCCCCAGCCCTCCCTTGCAATGGCTGATGTGCAGCACTAAGGTAAAGAATTGTACATAATTTTACGAAGCCACAAAGGGATTAACTCAGTCAAATGAAGCTTAAAATAAACAGCTATGTATTTTGTGTTAACTTGGTAGATGTTAAGGGGATCTTAAAATGGACCACCACGCGGCATTACTCCTTCTGGAACCGTCAACATACACTTTCTCAATACGTTTAAACCGATTGGCAGTCTCAGAATTATCCCTTGGTGGCTTTTTAGCACACTTTGGGCCCAAATTGTTGTTCTGCACCACAAAAATGGAAAGAACATGATTTTGCTGGGGCACAGGTACGGAGAATCCCAAACTAAAGCCTCTCTGTGGTTAAAATTTACGGAATTTTAGCCACTTGTGATTGCTGGATTTTTTCTCTTTAAAACTTGTTTAGTGATATAATGTTTCAAACATCACTAAATATGAGCCTTAATAGCTTAGTCAATGTTCTTTGCTACTTAAAAAGGGCACTAGAGCTTTTGGCTTCCGTTGGAATGAGCCCTTCACCGATTTTCTAGAACCATTGGTTCGATACGATCACCCCTGGGACAAAATCAAAATAAACAATCATACATTCATGATCTTTCTTCTCGGCAAAAATGCAATTATTGTTATTGATTGAAAACCTGTCTTGGTACAAAAAAAAATGACGGAGCACTACAAAGAGAGAGAAAAAAGGAGAAAAAAAAGGACCACTATACAAAGATACAACTATGACAACGAAACTAGAGTTGAAGAAGTCGGCTCCAAGCATGTCTTGAAATCTTTCCGTTGTGTTTCTCCATAAGTTTAGCAACAGCTATAGTAACATTTGCTATGCGAGGAGCTTTGAATTGCGTGTCCGAATTAGATATCTCAGTAGGTATTTTACGAAACGGAAGAAAGTGGAGCGGATTTTCAATTTATCAGAATTTGTAAGAGTTTTCCACGAGGGTGCAATGTAGAGGATGTAGGGGGGAGCAACAGTTCTGTAAAGTGTTGCAGGATAACTGCGATTAAAACGAAGCTTAGCAAAGACTATGGAAGCATATGAAAAATATATGCGGCATTGTATGCCTTCTGTTAGGAGATGACATGTTTCTCATGTTTGTAGACCGGTAATCAAAATTCTGCCATAGGGTTCTCTGATACGCTAAATTTGACGCTATAATTTTCTTTAAGATAACTTACTCTCTTAGGGGTATTTTGCCCCTTTTTCACAAATAAAGCCGATGAGAGCACAGAGCTTTCGAAATACATTAAGGAAAGATGTACATTTTTTTCGATACGCATCAAGACTATGTAAACAGAAATGTCTAATGCCGAAGAAATAATTTTATTGGTTATGCTAATGTCTTGAAAACTCTATTTGTACCCCCATAAGCTTAATTCTAAAATATAACTTAAAATGTATCGAAAAGTTGAAACGAAAGAAAACCAGTTATTACGTCATCATTCAATAAAAGTGTAAAAAATGTAAATAATTACAAGGGTCATTGATCTTGTAGGAAAACAGGCTATTACACTATCATTCAATAAAATATAAGTTGGCTACTCCATAAGCAATAACATTTTTTATGAATCTTTTACGCTTAGTATGCTAGCAGAGTCCTTTCAATGGCAATTCACGCTAATATGTGTCGGGACCTATTTTGATATTGTTGGTATTATATGCAGTTTTGTTTTGTTAGCATTATATGGAGATTTGTATGTTGTTTTTTTTGTGACCCATTTGTTAATAAAAAAAAAAATTAAAAAAATGTAAGAATTTCTGCAGTTCTTATTTCCATATCTCCACACAGTGTGTCGGACTCACGCGAAAAAGCAGAGCTGTAAGATCATGTATTCCGGAGCCAATTCAAGTCACAGCTTCGGTGACTCAGACGTGAGTGAATATTAAGACTTGGACTATGGATTGTGACTTGGTGTTTTAGTGAAATAAGATTAACTCACACAAATTTAGCTTATTTTCAAAGTAAATGATGCTAAAGGCAATGAACCATTTTTGAAGACAATAAAAGCTAGACATTATTAATTCACAAAACTAATATCACCTTGGTTGAAAATTTCGATTCAATTAGATGAAGTGGAGAGCTACGCTAGGTTAATTCACATTTGGAGAGTGTCCGTTTCAAAAATATTAGAAGTTCATGAAATGTTGGCTTCAATTTCTTAAGTCCATATGATACCTTAAAAACGATCTTGCGAGCCTCAGCGTTGGCTGACCGTATCAAAGACAAATAGTCCATTAGTGAATTCTCACAGGGGACTAGTTATCATCGAAAGCTACTCAGAATTTATGATTTGACTGTGTAATTTGACTAAACAAAAATGACAGTGACATTTACTTCCCTTTCGTTGGCCACTTTGTCAATCAAATCGAGTGTCACTACAGTAAACTCCCGAAGTGGCCAAATTGCCCAAATGATAATTCCTTTGAGCTGGTTTTTAGCGTTTTCCTAGCAGGTATGGTAAGACATTATAGGAACTGCTCTTTCTTGAACATTAAAAAGACAATTCTGCTCAGTTAAATCGAAAAAACAAATCTACATTTTCTGATGGTGTAACTACAACTACTATTATAAACAACTCACCACAGCACCAAGCTACCTGAGGCCAACACAGCTACGCAGGCTCCTCCTCCATCTCAATCTGTTCAAAGCCTCAGTCTTTATACCCTCCAGAAAGTCCCTATTTCCCTTAAATCTTTCCTGATGACATCATCCCACTCCAACCTAGGACGATCTGCTTTTCGTTTAGCCCTCGACGATTGGCCAAAAAGGATAATATCTATTAATCGGTCATCCTTCATCGGCAGAAGGTGCCCTAGCCATCTCAACCTTTCATTCATTCTAGGCTTAGAAAGCGGGATTGAGCGACACTTTTCGTATAGGCTCCTGCAGGAAATACTGTCATTCAGTCGGGAGTAGTAATTTCATATTACGCCCTTGTGTCGCCCCCCTAGTGCTGTCATCTATTCCAATATATTATTGAGCTTTACTTGACCGTTTGTATCAACATAGGTATGACGTGACCGCTCGTATTTGTTACATCTATAGTGAAATAAAAAAGTAGTAGTGGACACTACTATATAATGACCGCTTGTATGAACCTAGGCATGATGTTATCGTTTGCATCAACATAATGGGGTGATCGTTTACATCAACTTAGGTATGATGTGACCGCCTATATCAACATAGGCACGGGAATGACCACTTGTATTAAAGTAGGCATGGCGTGACCGACTGTATCAACGTAGGCATGGGGATGACCGAAAAAAAAATTATAAAATAAAGAAATAAAAAAATAACAAGATTGCGGTTGTACTTGACAAGATTTTAATAATATCAGAAAACGATTTTTGATAGCATTATTCTAGATTTTGATAGTATCAGGAAAGTTTTGATAGTAGCAAAAAATATTTTGTTAATATCGAGTGAGATTTTGCTAGTACCACGCCAGATTTATTTTTAATAACTTTCAAGATTTTGATAATACCAGAGAGGGTTTCATTATATCTGACAAGATGTTGATAGTAATAAACAATATTTGGTAGTACCATACAATATTTTAATAATATGATGCAAGCTGTTTGATAATATCAGGCAAGATGTTGATGATTCCAAGCAATATTTTGGTAATACTTGTCAAGACTTTGATAATACCAGACATATTTTGATAGCACCATGTTAGAGTTTAATAATATAAGACAAGTTTTGAGATGTTTGATCTTATCAGGCAAGATTTTGGTAATACTTTTTTTTTATTATTACAGGCTTCACGGCTCCATCACAAATGATGATTTGCCGCTAGTCCTGGTAGTTACCTCATTTTCTAACGCTGAGGTACTTGTTATACCTTCTCTTGAACGCATCAAGGGAAGGATTTTTTTGGGATTACCTCTGCCGGCAATCTATTCCATGTGACAACCGATCGTCGGGCAAAACTCCTTTTCAGATATTCTTGCCGAAGAGTACCCTGCTCAAGGTAGTCCTGACGAGCTCTACTTCGGCGAGTTGATCGCAAGGGCTTTTCTTTATCAGGAACGAGCTTTGATAGCTCCTCCGATGGAGGGTTATACAAGTACTTATAGGAAACCAACATGGACGCCACATCGAAACGTTCCCGGATCAGCTGTGGGGTTTTAACTTTCGTGTTGCCAGAGGTTGCTGCACGCACTGCTCTATTTTGAATATGTTGGAGTGGGGCAATATGGCGTTTTGGTGCATCAGCGAAGAGAGGACACGCATATTTCATGACAGGTCTGATGCACGAATTGGAAAGTGCCAGAATAGAATCATCGGGAAGAAAACTTTTGCATCTTAGGATAACGCCTAATTTCTTGTTGCAAAAGGATCTAATTTTACTGATATGCTCAGTCCATGAGAGATCAGAAGAAAAGTTAACTCCTAGCTGGTGTTATGCATCAAATCGCGTTATTGCCTCTTCTTTGAAGACGAAATCAGGATGATCCCTTATATTACTCATCTTAGAAATTAGAAGCAGTTTTGTTTTTGATGCGCTAAAGCGTGCAAGTCATGCATCTGCCCACACCTCAATTTTTACCAGGTCAGCCTGAAGCTCCTTGTGGGGTTTACTGGGATCTTCGTCTTTTGCGATTGATGTTTTTGTTGTTGTGCCATCCACAAAGTGGTGAGGTTTTTTCAGAAGGTTGTCCCCTAGGTCGTTTATGAACACCAAGAAAAGAGTTGGCCTAAGAATACTTCCTTGTGGTACTCCTGATAAAACTGGGTGTTCTTTTGATGTGAAGCCATCGAGGACAACTTGCAACGATCGTTGACGAATTAAGTCGGCAAGCACGCCAAATAGTCGACCATGAATTCCATAGGCTTTCAGTTTACAAAGAAGTACCTTATGCCATACACGATCAAAGGCTTTTGCAATGTCAAAGGAGACAAGGCGAATATCGTGTCCCTGAGAAAGGAGCTCAACCCACTCTTGATACTGTGCAATCCAACAGATTAACATAGACCGTTTTCTGCGAAAACCGCATTGTGTGTCTGCCAACAGCAGATGTGACTCAAGGTATTGGAAAAGGGTCCTATTAATACAGCTTTCATAAGCTTTGTCTACAGAGGACAGCCGACTTATTGGGCGATATATCTTTATTAGTAATGTCAGACTCAGCTTTTTAAACACGGGCAACACGAGCAGTTTCCCAGGCTTTCAGGAATAATCCCGCTACAAAGCATTTTCTATGGAGAGAGGCAAGAGGACCTGCAAGTTCAGGGGCACATCCTTTAAGGATGAGATTGGGAATATTGTCTGGTCCTGAAGCTTTGGCGACATTCAGCTGGCCTAGCGTTCTGAGCACCTTCCTAGTAGTTATGTTACCGCAGGTGATTTTTGCATCGGTTCGTGGCGGAAAGGGGAAAGGGGAGATTCCGTCCTCATCAAGTCAGGAGACCTTTGAAAGAGCTTGTGCAAGAGCATCTTCCTATTCCTGGCATGATTGGATCATCGTCCCTTTAACATGAAGCGAGGGAATTAGTGTTGATTTAGATAACTGTAGAGCTTTTTTGACGACCCTCAACCACTGCTTTGCAGGGGCACTTTTCAGTTTATCTACAAACTTGTCCTTGTAATTGGCTCTAGCTTGACGTACAGCTTTAACAGACTCGTTTCGAGCGCTTATAAAAGCAGCCCGGTCCTTTTCGGATTCAGTTGAACGCCATTTCTTGTGAGCCTTCTTTCTGGCCCTGATTGCCTTTCTACAACCAGCATTGAACCATGGCTTATCTCGAGATGGGACTTTTACTGTTTTTAAGGGGACGAATTGCTCAATAGCCTCTGTAATCGCTTTTTCGTAAACTGCCGCTGCTTTATGTGGGGCTTCTTTTACAAATATTCTCCACAGCTTTGCTGATAAGAAGTTTCGCAGACCATCCAAGTCTGTGCGGTGATACTGCCTGATGATCTGCTAGTACTTTACATGTGGAGTAATTTTGAGATTTTCACAAGCTATAACTGCCGCATGGTTGCTGGCAAAGGGATAGCTTTCAACACTAAAAGAATCCGAATGATCAGTTAAGAAGAGATCAAGCCTGGATGATCCATGAGGGCCGATAGGAATCCAAAGTGCCAAAAAAGGTATGTTATTTTTAAGGTACATGACAACACCACCTCCACCGTAAGTCGAGTTTCTCGGGTTTTCGCGATCCAGCCTGAGCAAAGTGTAACCAGGAATGCTGATGTCACTATCAATGACGGTAGAATTCAAGTTGGTCTCGGATACACACATGACAGAAGGGTAGACTTCATTCATCATGTGCTGTAGGTGATCTAACTCGGATTGGAGACCACGTACATTGCAGTTGGTAACAGTAAACGTATCCGTAAGAATTGTCTTGGGGCGCGCATTGGGTCGTCTACTAGAAGGAAGTCCGATCCGAGGCTGTTTTTTCCGTTTGAAAACTTGGCAAAATCTTCATAATATTGATAATAGCAAACAAGATTTTCATAGGAATATCTTAAATTTTGGTACTAGCAGACACGATATTGATAAAACAATGTCATATTTTGACAATATCAGACACGTTTAATACTACCAGCAAGTGTTTTGTAAGAATCTGTTAGATTTTAATAATACAATGGAAGATTTTGTTAATAACTTGCAAGGTTTTTATAATACTATGTAAAGTTTTGATTCTCATAGAGGATTCTCATTAATTCAAGCGAGTTTTGATAATTTAGTAAAAGATGTTTGATAACATCAGACAAGATTTTGGTAATACTTGGCAAGATTTTTATAATACCAGACACGATTTTGATAGTAGCATTCTATATTTTGATAATATCAGACAAGTTATGATAGCAGCAGAAAACATTTTGTTAATATCAAGTAAGAATTTGCTAGTACCACGCAAGTTTTTAAAATAACTTTCAAGATTTTGATAAGACGATGTAAAATTTTGATAAGATCAGGGAGGATTTTCATTATGTCTGACAAGATGGTTATAGTAACAGACAAGATTTGGTAGTACCATGCAATATTTTGATAATGCAAGGCAACTTGTTTGATAACATTAGATAAGATTTTGATAATTCCAAGCAAAAGTTTTGTAATAGTTGGCAAAATTTGATAATATCAGACAGAATTTTGATAGCACCATGCTAGATTTTAATAATAATGGACAAGTTTTGATATTATCAGAAGATATTTTGCTAATAACAAGTAACATTTGATAATAACCATGCAAGATTTTGTTCATAACTTGCAAGCTTTTGACAATACCACGTAAGATTTTGATAATACCAGAGAGTATTCTTATCGTGTCTGACAAGATTTGGTAATAATTGTCAAGATTTTGATAATACTCGCCATGATTTTGATGATACCGGAAACGAAATTGATAGTACCATGCTAGATTTTGATAGTATCAGATAGCACCAGAAAATATTTTGTTAATTTCAGGCAATATTTTGATAATAACATGCAAGTTCTTTTTAATAACTTGCAAGATTTAGGTAATGCCAGAGGAGATTCTCATAATATCTAACAAGACTTTGATAATGCAAGACAAGATTTTGTAATATCTAGCAAGATTTGGTAATATCATGTAAGACTTTGACAATGCAAAGAAAGATTTTTGATAATATCATACAAGTTTTGATAATATTTGACAAGATTTTAATAATCTTGAAAATACCAGACACGATTTTGATAGCACTGTGTTAAGTTTTCGTAATAGCAGACACGTGTTGATAGTACCAGAAAATATTTGTTAATATCAGGTAAGATTTTAATAATACCATGCAAGATTTTGTTAATAACTTGCAAGATTTGGATAATACCATGTAATGTGTTGACAATATCAGTAGTGACCCTATATGGAGTTCTACGACACCCATAGGGGTTGTACCTGGAGTTGCTAACCCTCACTCATTTTTTATTCTTCAAAACTTCTTTCTTCAGGGCAAGAAGCGGGTGGTTTTTACGTAATAGTTTTATGGGATGTTTTTCTTCAATATTTCTTTATTCAAGATGTTTTCCCCTCACGGCCTTCTCCAAGCCACTTGTAAAGAGAAGACCCCTCCCCCGGGTGTAAAAAAACTAATCATAGTACCCCTCAAGATGTTACTCTAATGTTTATCTATATAGATGACGTAACTTTGTATGTCGACGACATTTATTTTTTGGTGGGGCTTATACGGGGCTTTGTTTTGATTCTCAAATGTTCTTCCTGGGGCCAGATATTTATTTTCACTGCTGCTAGCACACAAAGGCTTTTACCGTTATGTGATCTAGATTTGAGATTGTATTGATTCTCTAATTTGCAACTAATGCAAACATCGGATGTTTCCCGTTAGATGGACAACAACGGGAAAAACAAATTTGCTCATAGTGTAAGCCCCAGTACATAGTTTAAGCAAAAGGGGTTATATGTCATTTTCTGTCATAGTGTCATATAAGTACTGTATTTTTAGCTATGCGTGGGTTATTAGAGACAGATTTAAGGGGAACATAATACTTGTTGAAACTATGATTTTTTAAGGATCAAGTTACTTAGAAAACTAAAAAATATATTTTTATTACAGGAGAACTCCAGCCAAGAACAGGTTCATACAATAAAGAAGCAGAGGATGCACGGGGATGTTGAACCTTCACGAGCTGGTCTCAGCATACAAAACGGCGAAGATGCAAGAGCTTCTACCCTCCCCTGCAAGATGAAGACGTGGGCCTTTCAAGACCTGTGCCCTCGAAGCAAGACGACAATGCGGAGATGGATAGTCCTCTCGTTAGTAAAATTGCAATTATTTGACAAGCATAGATAGCAAAACAATGTTTTTTGAAAGAAAAGAAGAAGCCCAACGGCTTATTATATGTCTTAGTGACAAAAAACTAGCGTTTTAATTTATACTATGGCGGGGTGCTGAAAAGCAATAATAAATTTATCCCGATAATAGGGAATTGAGGGGGCTCTTTTTCAAGGGTCCAGGTGAGAGCTCCACGAGCTAGTCCTAGCATGCAAATATGTGTTGATAGTGCGAACACTTTTGTAAGTAAAATCATAGTTATTGAGACCCATAGACAGCAACACGATAATTTTCAAAAAAAGGAGAACTTCAATGGCTTTTTACGGGTGAACACTGTCTTAGTGACAAAAACATAACTTTTTAGTCTTTATACATGACAAGATGCTGAAGAAGTAATAATAAATGGGTCCGAATAATAGGGTATCAAGGGGGCTCTTGTTTGGGGGTTTGGGACTCTCCTAAAAATGAAAGTTACATACTATTAAACAAAAAAGCCCTTGTTCAATGCTTATGGGAGGGGTGCGGGTTGAGGGAGCCCCCTGGCCCTCAAAGAAATAGATATAATTTTTTCATCACTGTTAAATAGTATATTCTTTTTCATGCTAAATTCGTACCGTTTCAAAAATGAAAATAAGGTGTTAATCGTATCTTTAGACTTCACCTAGTTATATTGGCACCAACTCAAGGGCTTCATGGGAAGTTTGAGAGTCCCGAGCCTCAAATTAATTATATATTCCCTTCCAGGTTATTATCATAATTGTTTCAAAAAGAAAATAAATTGTTATTCCTTTTCCTGGTGCCCACTGAAATACCGGTCATGGGTGATTGGGACGACAAATTTGAATGGATTTAACAGTTATTGAATGATTGCTTTGAACAGGAGCCGACCAAATAAATAGACAGTATTAATAGTACCCCTCTCGTAAGCAAAATAATAGTTATTTAAGACTCATAGATACCAAAAAATGGGGGATTTCAAGACTTAGTTGACTTTTTCAGATTAAAACTAAACCATTTCAAGGGGGAAATAACCGACTTGCTTAGGGCCTTTTTCGATATAGCTGGGAAAGGGAGGGGGTTTGAGGGTCCCTGGTTCTCAAAATAAAACAGGTTTTTTCCATCACTGTTAAAGTAACGCATTCCTTTTCAAATTGAAACCAAACTATTTCGAAGGGGAAATAATTGAAATATTTGGGGCCTTGTTTGATGCTGTTGGAAGGGATAGGGGTTTTGAGAGCTCTAGTCCTCAAAAATAAGACAGGTTTTTTCATCACTGTTAAAGTAACGCATTCTTTTTCATATTAAAAGCAACACATTTCAAAGGGAAAATAACGGAGTTATTGGGGGCCTTGCTCCATGCTTCTAAGGTTGAAGGGGGGTTTGAAGAACCTGACCCTAAAAAAACGATGAAGATACTTTTTTTCCAGGTTAAAATCCTAACTGTTTCGATAGAAAACAAATTGTTAGTATTATTTTTAGGTTCACCTAGCGACACTATCGCCATCACCTAGCAACACTATCGCCATGGGGCCAACAATCTATGTTATGAAATGGAGACACCTGTCCTGTCACCACCAAGACAACTTTGTGACAGTCTCTGTGTCAGCATGGTCCAAAAAGAAGTGAACGGGAGGTGGTATATTTGTTTAGTGGGGTTGGTGAATCCAAATAGTGTAGCTCCCACCAATGTCAACTTAGACTGTTTTTAGCCGACTTCAGCCTTGAAGCTAAACTTTTAGATCGGCTGCTTAAAGTACATCCAACCAACGAGGTTTAGAGGGTACTAGCAGCCCAGAGAGCACCCACCCCCCTCAATACTCTCAGTTACTATTAGGAGAGAGACCAGGATGAGTAGGAAAAAGTTGTAGCTGCTCACCCCCAGCATTTCCATAGTTTTATCTTACAATTTCTGCCTTGCGTAATGTTTATGTCTTCAGAGCCGAGCTTGGGGATCCATTAAATACCCTTACGGCGGTTAGTATTTTTCTGGATCCTATGGAAGTAGTAGACTTTCATGCAGGCAAGATTATAGCCCTTTTTGAAGAACAGTTTCGGCAGTGGGGAGGTAGGGATAGCATTAAAGCATCCATTGCGAAAATTCGTTTATTTAAATGAGAAATGGGGTGAAGTGTATCCGAATTATATACAAACTGAAATGCAGACACTTTACCCAGACATACATAATTTGAGGGTGTATTTTTGGGTTGGGTGGGTAGTATTTTAAATAAAGTAGATAGTTATAATGAAAAGTTGAGGGGTTCAATACTTTTATTTATTGAGAGTTTAGATATAAATGAGGCTAAGTTTAAAAAGGATTTTCGTTTAAGATGTGGGAGGGGGAAAGGGGTTTAAAATATATTGCAGATCTAAAGAGATGTAAAGGCGTACAATAAATTCATTTTGACACAGGCCTTCAGTGCTTCAAGTAAGCATTCCCTGTGGCAGCCCATAAAAGTATGAGAGATGATCCTGGTAAGGTAAATATTTGGAAGTTAATAGGGGTTGGGAGGGGTCAGAGTTTCCTAAAGTAGATTTTAACTGTTTATATGGACAATATCCCGTAACACTTAAAGGAATAGATATTTTTGAGAGGGCTAACGAGCGTTTAAAGATTGGTGTTACAGTGTTTCAGTAAGATAAGGAATTTGAAGAGGGGGAACGCAAAGATAAAATGGATGTAATATATTCAGTGAGGGCTCCGTCCATTGAATCGATGAAACACTAGGTATAGCTTCTTTACGAGCATGCGACAGAGCCAGATTCAATTGGACATTTATTTCCAATAACAAAGTACAAGCCTGCTAGTGAACCTGACTAAATCGGACATTTTTTTCCTATTATAGACAGTAGTCAGGTTTTAAGTGCGGGTAAAAACCGTGGGGGAACCTGCTATTATTGTCGAATGTTTTTTTTCCTAGATTTCGAGATAAGACAAGATATTTATTTCAAAATGTCTATCACAAGCCCCAAAGGACCAAATTTGCATTTCGGAGTCACAAAACCAAAAAATAAAAAATCATAAAAAAAGCACAAACACTAAAAACAACTGCCAAACCAATGCCAAAAACGACAATATCAGAGTGGCAAAACAATTTATTTGTCAAAAAATTAAGCGCAAAATGTCAAAAACTGAAAGAGGTAAAAACTAAAAAAGAGTGAAATAAAATTAACACAAAAAGGTTTAAAAGATAACACATAAAAAAGGGAGGAAACAAAAAAATAGAACAAACATAAAACTTGGGTATCACCAGTACCAAAAAAAGAAAAGGAAAGCAAGCGGTTTATTTTATTCGTCTTGACGGGTAAAAAGATCTTTTCATACCTGGAGGTCAAGTAACCGATAGGGGACAAGATAGGAACAGGTTCAGAAACAACATATGGCAGGCGGCGTCTGGATGGGGAGTGTCTTTTGGGGAAACTGTTTTCCGTGTGAGGGTTTATTATTGCATTTTTTGCAAAACGGAGGCACAACGTTCCTCTCCTGTGCTCAAAAGTTTCCAGCCTGGCTTTTTTTTAGAAGGAACGAGTATGGCACCTTACCTTCTTTAAAAATTATTCTCAGGGCTCTTTTTTGAAGGGATTCAATTTTTTCTGATTCATCACTGGAGATGCCAGGATGCAAAACTGGACAATCATATTCAAGATGCGGGCGGACAAAGGAAGTGTAGATCCTTAAGGAATGGATGCAGGACATTAAATTTATTCAAGAGCTTAAGGAGAGACATGGACGCATTAGCTCTATGGACAACATCTTTAACGTGGCTATCCTACGTTAAATTAGAGGAAATTGTAACACCAGGTAATTTAAAGAAAAGACACAGAAATATAGGGGGATAGGGTTGAAGAAAAGGGGTGAGGTTTTAAGAATAAATATTGGCATTATCATAGATTTAGAGGGGTTTACTCTCATGTCTAAGTCTGCAGCTTCATCTGCAATATCATTGAGGATGCTCATAGGGTTGCTTACTAAGTTTCTGTAGCAGGTTTCAACAACGGTTAGGTCATCCACAAATTTCCATCTGCTGGGAACATGCTTAGCGAGGCTATTTATCATAACAGAAAACAGGAGGGGACCTAGAAGAGTAGCTTGGTGTACTCCACTGTGGACAGGTAAGAGACTGGAATAATGATTCTGATATTTGACTACCTGCGATCTATTTGATAAGAAGGAGGCAACCAATTTAACCAGGAAAGAATCAATATTGAAATCAGTTATAACTTTCTCAACTAAAACATTGTGGTTAACAAGGCCAAATGCTTTTTGAGGTCAATGGAAATTAAATATAGCCAGCAATTAGGTTTTTCGAGAATTTTCCCAATTGAGTCAATAAGGAAAACAATGTAATGGGAAGTAGAACTGGATTTAATGTTCCCGAATTGTCTCATGTCGGTGAGAGGTAGGATTTTTTCTTTTAGCCAGTCTGCAGGGAATCTTTCATATAGTTTAGAGAATATAGAAGCGAGTGAAATAGGAAAATACCTTCAAAACCAGGTTTTCCGTCTTTCTTTTTCAAGGGGTTATGAAACCTCGTTTCCAAATTTGCGGATATTGGCCAGACTCAGTAATTTCATTGAAAATAACAGACAAGGGCTTTGAAAGGAAGTCACTGAAAGCACTTACTTTTTGGGGGAAAGAGATATCTAAAGGGCAGACACTTGTTTTTCGTAGTATCCCAATTCTTGTTTGGATCTCAGACGGAGATATGGAGGAAAAATCAGATGGAAAATCATCAGTATGTATATGCATTATATTCATTTTTGCAACAAATCATAACTGTTCCTTCAACTTGAATTTGCTCAATGATATCAAATATCTTGCAAACATCTCATCTCATTCAAGGGTTAGCCGACACCCCTTGTAATTTTTACTGCAACATCGGGTACTCTTGGTTTCATTTCACTGCTGCTAGCACCTTTAACTTCCAACAAAGTAAAAGCACTCATATCCAATGCTAAAAATATACTTTCTAAGAACAAAAATCAATATTTACAATTTTTAAGCTCTGAACTCTTTTCCTATACTGAGGTAAGTGGACCCAAACAAGTCTTTCGTAAGCTCTAGTAAAACAAGTGTCGTTGACCTTCAACGAATCATCTACTATGTTACGTAGTTACGTCGTAGTATAGTAGTTACGTCATCTACTATGATCAGGTTTTTTAAATCTGGGAGGGAGGTTCCCCACTCGACTAGCGGCTTGGAGAAGGCTTTGAGGGGAAAACATTTTGAAGAAAAAACATCCCATAAGACTATTACGTAACAACCACCTGCGTCTTGCCCTGAAGAAACAAGCCTTTTAAAAAACATGAGTGAGCGGTTAGCAACTCCTCGTACACCCCCTAGGGGCGTCGTAGAACTGCAGATAGGGTCATTACTACATCAAAGAGGATTCTCATTATACAAGTCGAGATTTTGATAATGTATTGCAAGAGGTTTGATAATATCAGGCAGGATTTTGATAATGTCACACAAGATTTTGGTAATACTTGGCAAGATTTTGATAAAACAAGACCCGATTTATAAATATTTTAATTATAAATATTTTATTAATAAATATTTTGCATGTGCAATCCTGGGCCCATCTTGGTCACAACATGGTTTTCAGCACTTGGCAATGCTCTTTTATCAACAAGAGTAGAAATACTGCACAGACAATCTTAAGCCTAGTACCTCCGACTCATTATATATTCATGCCAACAAATATTATGCTAGTACGAGGAGACAACCCATAGTAGATAAATTAACAAGAAAGAAGTTTTCAGCCCGAAAACATTCACCAATAAAGACCAATCCTAAAAAGATTACCTATTAATCAGAATCCAGTGCAAATGTTGTGTCGTTTACTAGGCTATAATTTCTCGAGGGGCACCACTCCTCTGCAACGCGTTAGCCATCATTTTGCTCGGCGTAAAGCTTAGCAATGTTTTCACCCCTTCACCACGTGGAGGTCCGCTGACGGATTTCATACGCTACCTAGGGACGGAGGGTCAAGCTTTGCTTCCTAAAACTCTACCAATGTCGCAGAAATTTCCAGACTTAGCTTGCCCCATATGCCCACCTAAAGTCAACTATATCTCTATCTCCGGCACAAAACAGCGGGAAGTCAAATGGTCTTCTAATATTTCCAGAAAAGTAGGTGCGGCTCTTAGTTTTTAGTTGTTTATTCGAAATTCTTGTCCAAGCTCTACAAGTTGCGGCAACACCACCCCATCAATCCTAAATAGTTTGACCAAATAGTACCTATTCGTTGCCTAAGTTCAGCCACACAATCTGAGAAAATTTTAATTTTTCATCAATTTTTCAAATTTGTTGGTCATTTGCCCGAGACTCTGGGCAAACAAATGCTTTATAATATTTCTAAAATTACAAAAATTTGTCCAGATTCATGAAAAAATATTTTTTAGATTATTTGGTCTTGCTGGTTGAATTATTGTACACACGGCCAGAAAGTTTATACACCGAACCTTGAGTAAAAGGTCATGAACACACATTTACTTCGGAATGATTGCACTGTAAGAAAGGTCGGATGGCACGTAGGAATAATAATATCTTACGTGGAAGATAATGTTTTAAATGATAAAAGTAAAATTCAGTCAGCAAAAGAAATTGATAGGAATTATAAGTTCACATGTATTATAGGGAGCCAAAAAGGATGCATACCGCCCAAGTCAATAAGGGGCTAATAACGAAAATAAAACATCAAAAATGAGAATACAAAGCAAACCCTGCAAATACCCAGGCACATGCAAGAGATGGGCTTTCAGGCCCGTAAATATTTTAAGATTTTTCTATAGCTCCTTATATTCCATATGTAGTCCTGCCTTTGTAGTCTTTTCAGATTTTCAAACCTTTGGCTCTCCCCTTAAGAATTGAAAAGTTATCAGCAAATCCGTACATACGTGCCTGGTGAGACTTAATTTTCAGTGCAAGTTTCAAACAGACCCCTCCCTTCCCTTCCTCCCAAATGAGTCGATTGAGTGTAGCTGGGAAACAGAGCAGATGTCTAAAATGCTCCCTTTTCCTTTAATAAATTGCTTGGAGATACGTAAACGTTAAAATTACGTGTAAATATTAGCATCAAGCAGAATGTTTATAATTAAGTCAATATAACTAAGATTTGAATGAAAAGATTCACGATGTTCATTCTTTCTTAAATAATTAAAGGCGATATTAAAGTGTAAATGAAGTAAAATAAAGTCTTAGAAGAATTCCAGCTTTTCAAATGAAAGAAATTACTTTGTGAATAAAGGAAACATAAATCACCGGGAAATTAAAATGAACAACAAAGTCAAACATGATTACAACATCCCACCCCAACTCACAAATCCCATTAAGGCTAGATTGTCATTCGCAATTTACCGAAGATCCAATAATTGGATGCATAATTACCCATTGACTGTTCAACATTTTATTTAGCAACTAATTGCCCATAATTTTGAATGAACGGTTCAAAAAAGAAGAAAATTCAGGCAAAATTTTATTTCTTTATTGATTTCTTTTAGTGCTATGCTGAAATAAAACACTGTTGAAAATACGTAACTGTATCGTTTTCAGTAGAGAACAAATGAAACTACAGTTTTTATAGGGTTTTGAAAGGTTTAAACAGCCCAACTCTTTTTTGTGGGCCCATAGGCTAGTTGATCCATATAAGCCTATACTATATCCCATAACTGACATAGAGATAAGCTGATATTCTAGTTGAATTTATTTTTATGCTTTTTTCAAATATACTAATCAATTCACTTGCAAATACCCCCTGCCCCTCCTGATGATCCCACATATAGCCCTAATAATATTTTTCTCCGTTACATCAATGCAGTCATACATTTTTCAAAAGATGCCATCTACAGTATATTCAATGCTATTGTGTCTGAGTTTGCATTTTTGCTGGTAACTTGAAAAAGTTTCTGAATTATTTTGAGGTCTTTTCCTGTTGTTGTTTACCCTCTAAAGATAGATTTTTTGCCAAGTACTGTTTGTATGACCTTCTCCAATCATTAGAATACGTCCTTTTCCCTGGGGATTTTCACCAGCGCAATCTATTTTCTCGGGTAGATTGGCACGCCATCTATATTATCAATTTTCTATAGCATCATTTTTGACTTCTTATCGTTAAGAAGCGTTCTGGGAACTAGCAGAAGAGGGGAAGGAACCTCCCGCAAGCGACGTATTGTACCCGCCGGTATTAAGTTACCCGTAAATTGCGGGGGATAGTTGAGGGGGTCCTTACACTTCCCTTGTTCCTAGGTTCCTTCATTCTGTATTTATTCAGCATTCGGTGCTGATGGCATGGACCGCTGGAATGCTCGTTTATTGTCGTGTTCTGAATTTTGTCCAAAACAGTATTGAAAAAGGCTTTTCCGCAGATATTATGAAGAAACTTATGTCTGATTTTTTCACGCTCGCCCAGGTTTCTGAAGCAAGGAGGCAAATCTTCTAGTTTTGCCATCCTGGGGAAATTCAGCCTAAGAGAGTGGGTACAAAAGCGTTTATTAATAGTGTCTCCAATATTATGGATAGCATTGCAAAGTGTGATACTGATGATGTTGGTCTGTAAGTCTTTGTTATCCGCCACCCTTGTGAAGTACCACTTATTCCTGCCGATGCTTTTTGCGTGTTGAGTTGCCATGTAAACTCCTGTTTGTCTGAGCTACGCTCTTTGTCTGAGTATGTGAGAACTCTCCTGCCTTGAACAATTGGATGTCCTCTGTCGTTAATGCAAGAATGTACTGTCTCTTCAAAACCGTCTTATGCAGTTATTCGAAAAAACCCACCTACTGACCTCAAAGATACTATTGAGCACCCTTGATGCCCTGTACGGTCATGATGGAACCGTAAGTGTGATATCCGATCATGCCAAGAAAAGGTGAGTAGTCCATACCTGAGATAAAGCTTCGGCCGTCTCTCTCGCCGTCGTTGCAATTAGTCAGATAAATGTAACCACTCATAGTTACCTCCTAGATGCTACCGTTGTCAATCGCCGAACCACATTGTCGGAAATTGCCTACTCCCATCCACTAATCAAAGTGTTCACGGTGCGCTGCTGGAAATTGTAACAGACGTGATAATCCTTGCACTGAAAGCCCGAATTGCGCCAACTGCGGGGGAAATCATGTTTCTTATAGTCTCAGATGCCCAGTGTTAAAAAAAAGCTCTGAATTAAAGATGAAAAATGATTGTTAGCGGCAATAATTTTTGCTTTGTTTCACTTAATATTAACGGAACCAAAGACAAAGATCTTCTTATTGATGAGCTTCTTGATTATGATATAGTTTTCCTACAGGAACATTTTCCAGCTAAAGCTAATACAGATACTCTTAAACGGTCCCCCACCCACCACATGCTTGTGCATGAAGCTAATAAAACGCACGGTTCATCCTCTGGGGACCTTGCAACTCTAGTTCGCCTTGCTAAGAAACCTGAGCTTATTTATTTTCATCATAATTTACTGACAATAAAATGCGGTAATATGGTCCTCCTTAATGTCTTTATGCCATGCAATCGCAAGAAAATTTCTTCCCTATCTGTCTTCGCGGGTTCTTGTAAGCAACTCAGGACGCTTCTGCTAAGAGTGACCAATCAGGGATTAAATTGGATTGTGGCTGGTGATATTAATGCCAATCTTTTGTCCAAATCCGAAAGAAGTGACCTGTTTTTTGATGCTTTGCCTAGTGGCTATCAGTTAGTCAATAAAGATAAAGAGTTTACCTACATTCATATCCGTAATGGTTCTAGATCAAACCTTGATCATATTATAGTTTCAAGGGGATCAATCGTTGTTCCTCTTGTGATTTTTTTTGATGAGAACATTGAGGATGACCATTTGCATTTAACTTGTGAATCTGAGTCGCCTGCTCTACTAGCTTATAACCGTTTTTCTTATCATAATAAATGGTTTGATAAGCCAAATTGGAAACGAGTAAATTCTGAAGTTTATTTGTATGTTTTTTGCTCGTTATTATCAAGCCTGAAAGTGCCTTTTCACCTTTTACAACCTCTGTAAGGTCACCAACAGCTAAGATTGATTTAAATTGTTACTATTACCAGATCGTGCATTGTTTGAAGTCAGCTGCTTCAGTTTCAGTTCTTGTTTTACGTGTTAGATTTGCCACCAGAAAACCATTGTGGAATATGTGTCAAAATGGGAAAAAAGCTAGGCAACGTGTAAGGTTTGGCTTCATCTTTGGATTACTGGTAATTGGCCCAAACCTGATGAAGTATTTAAAATTAAACAAAATCTGAAACGTCAGTTTAGATCTTCTTTGCGTCAAGCCCGCCTGAATGGTTTCGATGGCCTCTCGGATCGGAAGTCTTGGTACAATGTAATTAATAGCAGCAAGTGTGTGCCTGCTACTGTTTCGATTATCAAAATCAGTGATTTTGTTGCTCATTTTAGTCGTGTTTTTTCTACATTTAATCATTCTATCCAGTACATGTTTTCTTCCTTATTGCATAATACGTACTCTTCCTTGAGTTCTTCGGCAAGTCCATGTATTATCAATTTCTAGTGGTGATACGTATCGGGCTTTTAAGAATGTTAAGAAATCAAGTGCTCCTGATAAGGATTGTCTGTGTTACAATTAATTTAGGAATTATTATCCATTACTTTGAACAGACAATCAGTTCATAATACAGATGTGTTTAGCCAAGAACTAGCTGCAGAGATCTTTCGTTCGGGACCTGTTAAGATAGTTTTGAAAAAAGGAAAGGACATAGATCAGTGTTCCAGTTATCGACCAATTAAAGCGCCCTGTTTCATTAGCAAGCTGTTTGAGTATGCCATATAGCCTGAACTTTTGACTGAATTTGGTTTTTTAGACCATCAAGTTGGTCTCAGAGCCGGTTTGGGTTGTTCTCAAGCCCCATATATAACTGGTCAGCTGTTCGTCTCTGCCAAAAAGCAAAAAATACCAATTTATTTATTCTTGGGTGATATCTTGGGCGCATTTGACAAAGTTGTACATTCGCAAGCCTATCTCAGTAAAGAAGGGAGTCAGGCAAGGTGGTGTACTGTCTCCATATATTTTTAAAACTGTGCTTGCGGACTGTTTGCGAATGCTGTCTCCCACTGTGTTTTTAGAAAATACTGCTGTTAGTCACATTGCCTATACTGATGATGTTCTGATACCTGGTCATACTGGGTCAGGCCTCACAAAGAATCTAAATGTTCTGATTAATGCTTTGAGTATGATTGGGCTTTCCGTAAATACTTCAAAAGGCGAGTTCCTGTGTTTTAATACTTCTAACCCTGCTCCTCCTTTAAATGTGGGCACAATGCCACTCAAGTGTGTTTCAAAGTTGAAATGGCTTGGGATTACTTTTCTGATACACTTTCGACTACATGCTCGTCTCTGGTTGCTAGCGCTCTGCAGTGTATTCGATTCTCATATGGTAAAATCTCGCCTAATAGAGGGAGGTACAGCCGCCCAGGCTTATGTAAACTTTACCATAGTTTTTGTTCTCCTGCAATTCTTGTTCTTTCCGGTTTGCAGCCTCTAATGCGCAAAAAAGATCTTCAGCTAAGGAGAGGCTATTTTAAATATTGTAAATTCCTGCTATATTTGCCGAGGTGGTACAGAAATCACAAGATTATTTCTCATTTTGGACTTATCGACCCTCTAGTGCTGCTTGACAACATCGCTAAGGACCTGAGGACCAATACTCCAAGGAAGATATGTGCCAGTGACCTCCTCACTTATTTTTTTCCAGATTAGTGATTCTATGGATATTGTTAAGTTATTTCAATTCAATTCAATTCAAAATTTTTATTTCCTCCGAATACGAAGAGTAAAAAATAAATAAATAAAAATAATAACCGCTAATCAACAGGCCATAAAATTATTTTAAACTATATAACAACAAATACGCAAAGGCCTTCAATCAAAATTACCACACTAATTAACACTTCATTCAATAGATAATAAATTAACACTTCACAAATTAACACTTCATTCAAAAATTAAATCAAATAAAATAAATTAAGCTTCGTGAGCAGCTCTATTTTCCGTATTATGTGTTTTCCTTATTATTTCCTTGTGGATAATATTATTCTGTTTTTTTCTTTTTTTTACTCCGCATTTATTTTATATTGCGGGTTACAAATAAATTTACTTAAATTACTTACTTACTTATTATAGCTTATGCTGATACGCTGATACACTCAACTGACTATCTTATCAGTTTGTAATTTATCTCCCTCCGTGTGTGATTGAGTGCGCCATTTACTAAAACCTGGATTTCATTGTTGTAGTGTTGTCTTTTAGTTTTTAGATATTTCTTGGGGTAAAAATGGGGCACCGGGGAGGAGGGATTGTATTTTCGAGTGACTAGATTGGTTTATGTGGAAAGAGCATAAACAAGGAATCAAGTAGTGTATTCACCTTGTCCCTAGGACTCGTGTATGTATTGACCGGTCAGTTTCTTCCCCTTATCAAACAAAAATGCAAATTTGAAAAAAAGATCAAAATCAGTAAACTTTCGTATATAACCTAAGGAGAGCCCTGTATAGGAGAGGGTCTGGGGGGTGATTGTGGTAGCGGGGATTATTATACATAAAAGAAGCGTTCAATGGAACATCGAACAGTTTTTTTTCTATCTTATTTCTGTCCTACAATGTATTTTTATCGAACATTGAACTTTAGCAAAAGAGAGTGGGCCCCACTGGAGTAGCTATGAGGGTTAAGGGTGTACATTTGTCCAAGGGCACAGCAGCTCTTGAGGTGCAAAAAACATACAATTCCTTGAAGACCGTCACAGTGAAGCTTTTAAGGGATAGAGGGGAAGGGAAGGGGCAAAATGACCGGATGAAATTGCTGTGGGTGACCCCCAACAAATTTACCCCTGACTGTTTCCCCCAGGAACTTATAACCAACCTAAGCCTTTGGGGGCTCTCGACAAAGTCCTTGCAGAAATTCAAAAATGAGCAGAGCCGTTCCTAGGGTTGTTGGCACCCAAGGAAAAATTAAGTTACTTGTTTAGAATTTGGGTACACACGCGAGAAGTGAAGTTTCGTTAATACTAATGAAATAAAACAAAATAGGATGAAAATATAATAATTTAGAAGCAAATTTGGGCTATATTTGCAGATAAGGGGGGGAGGGAGGGGTAAAGCATCCCATATATTAAATACGTAACCTAATACAACCTAACCTAGCTACCTTTTAGTGCATAGCTACCTTTTACTACCCCCTGAACACCAAAAAACTAAAGTTTAAATGTTTGTCACGGAGTGAGCAACACCTCACAAACCTGTTTATCAATACCGGTTTTGACATTTCGATGCAGTCTTTCTTTCGTTTGTGCCCAGATCTAATTAAAATTTATATTTAAGTACCAAAATTAATTACAGCCCCCCCCCCCCCCGACTCAAATATCAGTAAAACAAGCCGAATAAAATAGAAAGTTTGGTAAAATTCTACTTTAGATACTTTTGGCTATCTTGGATAGGGGGTTAGGTTAGGAAAATGAAACTTTCAGGGATGGGTCTACAGGCTAAAATATGTCATGGGAGGGTATTTTGAAGTACCTACCAACATTTCTTCTCGCTCTAGAGGGTCGTAAAATTCATTTTCCGACAAAAATGATTATTATATTTTGAAAGAGCATAAAAAAGGCATGAAGTGATATGTTTACTTTATTCGTAAGTCAACTATTATATATTCTATTAACTATTATATATTCATCCTATTTTATTTTATTAGTATTAACCAAACTAGCAGTATATAAAAGAGTAGGTATAACGAAGGAGTTCCGTCAATAATATGAGTAACGAAAAATTTACCCATACTTTAGTCTGTAGACACAACCCTGAAAGTTTCATTTTCCTAACCTAACCCCTTTCCTAGATAGCCAAAAGTAGCTAAAGTAGATCAGACTGGGTAACCCCCCAGCCGCGGCAACTCCAAAGTCATGGTTCCCTGGGGGACAGACCTGGTTGTCCCCTCCCCCCGCTTTAACAGCTCTGAATATCAGCACTTCATTACAAAAGACTTGCCTCATCATCAACTGCAATAGTAAATTCAATAATTCGTGTATCCAATTCTTTCTCTTCTCCCCACCATTCATCTTTCAGCTTTGGTAATTTAGCTGTAGATCGAAAACAATAAGCAAAAAATGCAGCAGTTGTGACAACTGCAGTCGAAAACACAACACCTTTGTTAATCATGGCTGAACAAATGAATCAACACCAAGAGAAACAGATGAAAACCAGTTTGATTAAAAAAAAGTGAAACTGTCTCCCGTGAGCTTCGGTCTTGCTTATCTCCATTGAACCAAATTTATCTGATAAAAACAAATTCAATTACAAATTATACGGATTATCATGTGTATTTTTGGAAGAAATACTTACGAATTATCCCATTATTTTCCCTTTATTTATCTATCTATTATCCTATTATAATTTTCCTATTCCAAGGCGCACAAATGAAGATTTCATCTTCTTTAAAGTTTTAGGTTGATTTTGTCGCATGATATCAATTTAGAATTCTTTCTTTTTTTCATCTCGACAAAAAATTCAAATTGAAGAGATTAAGATTAATAGCTGAAGCATTTAAAGAAAACACAAGTTTACTAATCTTTGAAAATGAATGATCGTGAAAAAAAAACAATTGTTAATTACAATTATTTATTAACTAATTCTTTTAGATAATACGAAATATGTTGTTATTATAGAAAAAAAAATACATTTTTTATTCTTGTGAGCGTTTATGCAACCATAGTAACAAACGGACACGGGTATGACGAGGATCTTAAAACCATACCTCCTTCATGGAGGGGTTATGGGAATTTTATATATATTATGTGTTCTAGGGGGGAAGGGTGGCTGAAATCTCGTCTAACTTCTATCGTCAGCACGATTGTCCATAAAATTCCAAATTTCTACCATTTCCTATGATCTTTGTACTATTCACCAGATTTGCCGGTCAAAATCTAACCCATCCTACAAAATAGAATGATGCACAAATGCTTCCAAACTAACTACCCAAACGCCCCCTCCAAAGCATATACGGAGGAATATTTTCCTTGGCCCTATAAATACATTTTTCAGGGGAGGGGGGGGGGGAGACAATAACAATGATAAAAAATATCAGAAAATCTGAATAACTAGTGCCCAGAAATTCAAGAAAATTTAGAATTTTGGGGTAGGGGTGGATCCCGAGGCCCCTTTCGTATGTATCTGCTTCTTCACTGTATATTCTAACCAATACTCAAACTTACGGATATTGATCGTACCAGCTCGACCTAAACATACTTTCAAATAAGTTTTCTTGAGACTAGATAACAGGCTAACAAGACTCCTCCTAATATAAAACAGGAGATAAATTTGATCAAACTCTCATAACAGTGACGATGAAAAGAGAAAAAGACGAAATAATAGTAGGAAAAAGGTGCAAGAATTACGCTTATTCTTAAAAAAACATGAATTCCATTATTTTCATAAAAGATTGTAAACCTTATCAGTTCATATAAATTCGCACACTATGTAAAAATCCACCTTCTAATCGAAAAAATGAAATTTCAACTTTGTTTTAATTCCCTTTCGCGTTGATTCTATTTATAGCTTTGTAAATATAAACTTCTATAATTGGTGGGGCTAGTAGTAAATCCCATTTATGGGAAACTCATTGATTTGTAGACATTTCTATTATTACAATCAAGGTTGAAAAACAAAATATCGAGCCTGGCTAGCTGATGGTAAATTATTAGACTTACAATTATAATCTTGGGTTCTAGGCGTTTACCCCCTCCCGAAAAATAATCCCCCGCTCGGAAAATATCCCCTGGAAATGAGCCTCCGCACGGAAAATACCCCCCAAAAAACATCCCCCCTTGGGAAATAAGGCTTTCCTAGTTTGAGCTTATTTGAGTCTTGTTTTTGTATTTTCTGTAGGGGGAAGGATTTTGTTATTTGTGTATTATACGCCACTCACTCAAATCAACGCAGTGTAACACTCGAGAACAAACCGGTTTCTTCGTTAGTTTCTTTCAGCTTAGCACGAGACAAGACAAAGACAAGTGACGGAATAGATGGGAAATATATAATTTTGGCTACGTATTTGCACATAAGGGGGGGGGGAGTAAAGTATTTGGACAGTTTGAAGTAAGAAAACAATTCTTACGTAATAATATGTATGCAGAATAATTGTACCTAACACATTTTGCATGCAGACCCACTATGCTTTACACCCTCCCCCTAATGTGCAAAAATGTAGCTCAAATTTGTTTCTAAAGTAACGAAGAAATTAACGAAGAAATCGGTTTGTTCTCGAGTGTCACACAGCGTGAACTTGAGTGAGTGGCGTATAATACACAAGTGCCAAAATTTCTTCCCCCTACGGAAGATAAAAAACAAAACTCAAATAAAATTCTCAAATTTGGAAAGCCCAATTTTCCAGGGGGGTATTTTGCGTAGGGGGGGGGGGTATTTTCACGGGGTGATTTTCCACGGGGTAGGGGGGTAGATGCTGGGGGGGGGGGGGGTAAAAACCGGTCACCATAATCTTGGACTAGCAGTTTTAAGCCCGGTGCTAGTATTTTCTTTAAGAATACGTTTTTATTTGGGTGAAAGATCCGATTTTTGGGAAAATCGATATTGGACTGTTGAGTGCGTGCAGATGCAAAAAGAATTCAATTAAAGGGGATGCAGGGATCCTTTTTCTTCGCAAAGGAGGATTTCCAAAGTAATAGTTTCGGGAAGTCTGGCTGGGAGAAAAAGTTTTAGAAAGGTATGACTGTTTTGCCTCATGGCTTGGGGATCGAGTTGAAACGTTCACGGTCAGTTTTTTTGGGATAAGAGAGGGGGGGGGGGGGTAATTTTATTTCAAATTGTTCCTCGGAGAAGGGGTAGTTTTCCGCTTCTCATTATAAAAGAGTATACATTGCGTTTTTTTACATGCATATTGTCCGAGAGGTTCCTGGGCTAGATTTTTTTATTCCTAACTTCGTGGTGCCTGGTACTTTTATTTTAAGTATCGGATTTGCCACTAGTCTTTTATGTCACTCCTTCAATATTTTATTCCTAAGATGTGTCGTACCAATTGCGTTTCATTTACTTTTGTCAATTACAAAGCAAAAACCCGCTCTTCAAAATGTAAAGAATTGCAAATATCAATGTAAATAATTTCTAGATCGCACTTTCTTTTCATTTACAATTGAAACGATATTAAAATAAATAAAAAGTTTTAATTGAAAAAAAAATTTTGTCTAACTCTAAAGAATTTCCTGGCAGTACTGTCAATTGGGGCCGGGGACGGGTAAGCTGGGTCGGGTTAGGGAACGTCCCCATAGATTTTTGACCCCCTTTCAGATTTTAAAAATACATTTTTGAGGTATTTTCACTGAATAATGCCTATTGTTTGGAATGTTCATTGGAAAATAATAGAAAGGACAACTTTGCCCCCTCTCTACAGTTTGAAAAGTACACTCTGCCCTCCTCTAAGTTTTTCAGGATTGATAACACTGTATTCTGGTATCCTAACTATAATTCACAAGATATTTCTATTCAGGTATCCTTCAAATCTAGTTTGACCTTGTTTGTAATTGCGTGATTGCTTCAGTCAGTGATTGCTAGTATATAAAAAATTTACATAAGTATAGATAAGAAAAGGGGAATTCCGGAATGGGACATTCCAAAACAATGTATTGGTACGGTTCCTGATTACAAGAAGCCTAAAAAGCGGTGCTAGTTTTTGTTAGTGGATTAACCACTTCTAGGCAAAAATACTTATTAAAATGACTGGCGAAAAGGTAAACTAGGCATCTCTCTCCACACATAAATCAGATTGGATACAGACTCTTAACCAGCACAATAAGTACAAATTATTATTACTCCCGTTCAGACCAAGTCTGGTTAAGATCAATGCTTCCGACAAAGTTTAGCTCACAATTCAGATTCTACTTTACCTCCTACTAAGTGTTCTTATGACATTTAAATAAGCATCAAGCCTTTCCTGTCCCAACCAGGTCACGGCAGGTCCTGATCCCTAAAAGACAGGACTAGGACACTAGCTCTTATTTCCACCAAATTTGGTGAAGAAGCGACAATCTTGCCAGGCATCATGGCACTGTGAATTTTAAGACCCCCTATTACATCAGTTTAAACAATATGACATGAAGGATTATTTCAAAGGGTCATCGCTGAACTCCTTTAACGAGACTTCATTCATCTTACACCAGGTCCATGCTGCTTAACTTTAAAGACAGCAGGACAGAAATGGCTTAGAGTGCATCGAGCGTTCAAAGCCAAATAAACAAACCCTTTTTTTAAACTATAGTAAACACTTTCAAAATGCACCAAAACATCCTCGACTGGGACCGCTATTGCATTAGTTCAGTAGGAGGATGCAGCGCATTTAATTTTAAGCCTTTCTTTTTATTTAACACCCTTTATTTGTCCAGCATTTTCATCACGGCATATGAATTGCATACATAACATAAAATCGGCATTGGATTTTACAGTTCCATCCGGCAGTGCTGATCTCCATTTCATGGCCGTTCAGTCAGGAACTATTATAGGGATTGGGGACCAGCCATCCTGTGATTTCACACACCCTTCCTGTTTATCTTCCCCAGATGTATCCAGGTACCCATTTTCAGCTGGGTTGACTCTGGTGGAGCTTACAGAGTCACGTCACTGACCCCCGTTCCAAACCAAATATTAAGCGACACCAGGACTCGAACCCATGTCCTCAGGGACAAAAGATTTCAAGTCTAGTGTACTAGCCACTTAGCTAGGACGGCAAAAAGTGACCCTAGAGAGGCACGGATGGCTAATTTCCCTAGATCCCTTCTGGAAGAAGACCAACTGCGCTAGCCAACTGCGTTTGCGTTGCCTTCTAATTAACTAAACTATTTTGACTAGCCTGAATCCTTAGTCCTTGTCCAATACTAAACTTAAGATGAAACTGTAAATTTTGAAAATCTGACCGAGGACATAACTGAGGAAAACGCCATTGATTGTGGATATGGTTTGAGTTCTGGGAGTATATAGCCATCAAATTCTTCCGTATAAAATCAGTTGAATTTCCAATTCTTCGTTAAATCATCAATACTTCTTCCTACGTGACTTCTTTTTTCTTTCTTTCTGAACCTTCAAAAAGACCTAAAAGGGTCTTTGGATTTTATACACAAACTCGTCATTTCCAGGAATAAGTATTTCTCCTGTTAGTTTCCCTCTCATCCCAGATCCCCTTACAATTCCTACACCTCCCAACACCCCACGTCGGAGACAGAAGTGGCGATAGCCAAGAGATACTCTACGGGAGAAATCTTGTAAACGTGTCGTTGCTCAATCTCTGAGTTTAATTAAATAAAAAAAAAGTTGTTTCTACTGAAAGTAAGGAGCAAGATTAAAACTCAAAACGAACAGAAACTGTTCTGTATATGAAGGGGATGCCCC
The DNA here is from genome assembly GCF_049724085.1 of Artemia sp. Qi Xiang Cuo. NCBI lineage: Eukaryota > Metazoa > Arthropoda > Branchiopoda > Anostraca > Artemiidae > Artemia > Artemia sp. Qi Xiang Cuo. The sequence goes on from NC_142806.1 coordinate 26,792,281, forward strand.
TCCTCATTATATCCCTCTTCACGCTAAGGATTTAAATACTTTAAAACAGCTTCCTATTCTAATTAAACGGCCCTTGTGTTTTAGGAGTCGTTCTTAAAAAATTGGGGCAAACAGTCAAAGCTTAGCGTACTATGCAAGGTAATGAGGAGGGGGTAATACCTTCATATACGGAATAATTTCTGTTCGTTTTGATTTTTAACGTTGCTCATTCTTTCAGTTGAAAAAAGCTTTTTTTTATTTAATTTCTGATCGTTTTTCATTGCGGTAAATCTGGCTCACCCTCTATGTAAAATTTCCTCACCTCACGGGATACTCCTCCATGAAAAGTTCCTCCCATGAAAATTCCCCCCTCCCCCCGTACCTTCCTTCCAGACAATTCCATCTGGACAATTCCACCCTCACTGGAAGTTCCCCCTCCGTATAATTTCTTGCAGACTATTCACCTGAAAAATTATCCTTAGCCTACTCTCATTTGAAAAAAGACTTTAAGCTCTAATCCTTTTTCTTATCACTACGGAAATCCCCCCTTCCATGCTTTTTTTTCCCGGAAATCAAAACACGCTGAAAATTTCCTCCGGAGAATTTCCCCCGAACACCTCAACATACAAAATGGAGTTGGCAAGTAGAAAGTAAGACAACTAAAAAGTATTTCAAATAGAAATTCTGTCAAATCCCCCAGTTTCCAATTCCCCCTGGAAAGTTCACCCCTGGAATTTCCTTCCCCACGGAAAATTATCCTCAAGCACAAAATCCCCCCTCACCCGAAAAATGTCTCTATACTTCTCGATTACTATACGAAAACAACGGACAAATTTTATAACTTAAAGACCTTTCCCCAGGGGCTGAGGGGGGTCATGTTATTTCCAAGGGCATTGTTTTGGGACCTTTCAATTATGTTGAACAAAATAGTTATCTTAAAATTTTGATCAAAGAATTTTTGGGAAAAGAGACATGGAAGGGGGGCTAGTTGTCGTCCAATCTTTTTGATTGAAAGGCGCTAGAACCTTTCATTTCCGTTCAAATGAGTCATCTCCCGGTGCTATAGAACCATTGATTTGATCCGATCACTCCAGGGGAAAAGAAAAAAAATACACGAATCCGTGATCTTTCTTCTGGAGAAAAAAAATTACACATTTTTGCCGAAAGGAGCTTCAAACCTCTACATTAAGGTTCTCTGATACGCTGAATCTGATGGTATAATTTTTAATGAAAATTCTTTGAGTAGAGGGAGGGGTACTATTTCAGGGCGTACAAGACAACACCCATTTCTAAGTCAATCAGGGATGTTTCTAAGCCTAATAAATACTGACGGGAGTGACGTCAGACCTGTACTTCCAGGAATTTATGCCTAGATTTGCATAATCGACAATGATGAAAATCTCACGGGTAATTCTAATGTATTATGAGGGGAATTAAAAAATTAAAAGGTATCTCTACTTTAGTGTGAGAGAGAAATTCTGGAATTATTATTTCGACACCTTAATGCTGTAACTAGGACATCTTAGATAATTTTCAGAAATTCAAACGAGATACAATAAGATTAAGAGACATTGAGAGAGTTTGAATATATTTAACGCAGGAATAGTTTCATGGGAATTTGAGAGTATCAGTGCATAGTTATCGATACATAAAGGAACAATCATAAATCACTTAACATTTTAGGGGAGTATTTGGGCGAAACAGATTGAGACATTTTAGGGAATTAATTGAGAAAAACAGATTGAAACGTTTAGGAGATTATTTGGGCGAAACAGATTGAGACATTTTAGGGGATTATTTGGGAAGAAACAGATTGAAGCATTTTAGGGGATTATTTGGGCGAAACAGATTGAGAAGGGATTGAGAGAGACTAAGAGAGATTGAGAAATGTTAAGAGAGATTGAGAGAGATGAAGAGAAGTTTGGACAAATTTAATAACTGGATTTAGTGAATTGATGAGTTTGGGCTTATAAATAACGCCTAAAAGGCCATATTTTTCTCCTAATATAAATTTTGGGTAACCAGATGACTTCTTTTTTTGAATATTTTCGTTTATTTGATTGAAACTGTTTAATAATAATAAAAATAAGGGTACTATTTTCCTCCGCTAGGATATAGTTTCGGAGAGTTTTTAAGGAAGTTTCTTATAGGTGAATCATATATTGATGAGATATCTTTCGCGAGGAAATATATATTTTAGAGAATACAGCTCAGAGGTCTGAGGCAGCATGTTAGGCTTTTTTATGGTATCTGAAGCATCTTTAGAATAGATAAAGTTAAATAATATTTAAGATAGTTCTTCATGTATATTTTAATGTATTTATTTTTGTTAAAAGTAGTCGTTTTTTTAGTTTATTTCATTAAGGTATCCGAAGTATCTTTAGAATAGATAAATGTAAGTAATATTTAAGATAATTCTTGGCATATATTTTAATTAATTTTATTTTTTTTACAAGTAGAGCTGTCTTTAATTTCCATTTATTCAGGTACCTGAAGCATCTTTAGAATAAATACAGTTAATTAATGTTTAAGGTAATTCTTCATGTATATTTTACTGTATTTATTTTTTTTACAAATAGTCGTTTTTTTAAAATTTATTTTATTTAGGCATCTGAAGCATCTTTAGAATAGATACATGTAAGTAATATTTAAGATAATTGTTTGCATATATTTTAATTTATTTATTTTTTTTACAAGTCATTTTTTAAAAATTAATTTTATTAAGGTATCTGAAGCATCTTTAGAATATGTACATTTAAGTAATATTTAAGATAATTCCTCGCATATATTTTAATTTATTTATTTTTGTTACAAGTAGAGCTGTTTTTAATTTCCTTCTATTCTGGTATCTAAAGCATCTTTGGAATAATTACAGTTCAGCAATATTTAAGATAATTTTAATGTATTTATTTTTGTTACAAGTAGTCGGCTTTTTGAATTTATTTTATTAAGGTATCTGAAGCATCTTTGGAATAGATACATGTGAGTAATATTTAAAATTATTCTTCGCATATATTTTAATTTATTTATTTTTGTTACAAGTAGAGCTGTTTTTAATTTCCTTTAATTCTGGTATCTTTAGTATCTTTAGAATAGATACAGTTAAGTAATATTTAAGATAGTTCTTCAGGTTTATTTTATTGTATTTATTTTTGTTACTATTAGTCTTTTTTAAATTTATTTTATTAAGGTATCTGAAGCATCTTTAGAATAGATACATGAAAGTAATATTTAAGATGATTCTTCGCATATATTTTAATTTCATTTTTGTTACAAGTATAGATGTTTTTAATTTCCTTTTATTCTGGTCTCTGAAGCATCTTTAGAATAGATACAGCTAAGTAATATTTAAGATAATTCTTCATGTATATTTTAATGTATTTATTTTTGTAACATGTAGTCGTTTTTTAAAATTTATTTTATTAAGGTATCTGAAGCATCTGTAGAATAGATACATGTAAGTAATATTTAAGATAATTATTCGCACGTATTTTAATTTATTTATTTTTTGTTACACGTAGAGCTGTTTTAATTTCCTTTTATTCTGTTATCTGAAGCATCTTTAGAATAGATACCGTTAAGCAATATTTAAGATAATCATTCATGTATATTTTAATGTATTTATTTTTGTTATAAGTAGTCGTTTTTTTAATTTATTTTATTCAGGTACCTGAAGCATCTTTAGAATAGATACATGTCTGTAATATTTAAGATAATTCTTCTTATATATTTTAATTTATTCATTTATTTTTGTCACAAGTAGAGCTGTTTTTAATTTCCTTTTATTCTGGTATCTGAAGCATCTTTATTATAGACACAGTTAAGTAATATATAAGATTATTCTTCATATATATTTTAATGTATTTATTTTTGTTACAAGTAGTCGTTCTTATGATTTATTTTATTAATGTATCAGAAGCATCTTTAGAATACATACATGTAAGTAATATTTAAAATAATTCTTCACACACACACGCAGACACACAGACGCACATGCACAGACACACACACACAAGTAATACATACACACACAGACACAAACACACACACAAATACACACAGAGACACACACACGCACATACATACACAATCTGACACACAAACACAGACACACACACAGACACTAGGCACTGTGACATGCAAACACCAGCCCAGACACATATGCAAAGAGAGTGAGAGAAACAAAAACAAATACAAATACATAGGCTCCAACATACAAACATACAAACTGACACACAAACCCAGAAAAACAGACAAAGAGAGTGAGAAACACATACAATTACATAGATTAAGACATAAAAACCGAAAAAGACAGGCATTGGGATAAGTAAACACCTGCCAAGACACACAGGAAAAGAGAGTGAGAGAGACGAAAAACACATACAAATATAAAGATTTAGACATACAAACTGACAGAGGCAGGCACTATGACGTGCAAACATCAGCCCAGATACATAGGCAAAGAGAGTGAGAGAGAGAGAAAAAAAACACATACAAATATATAGATTCGGACATTCAAACTTACAAACTGACACAGCGACCCAGACAAACAGGCATAGAGATTTTGAAACACATGCAAATACACATATTCACAAAACACCCACCTAGACACACAGGCAAAGAGAGTGAGAGACAAAAAATGCATACAAACATATAGATTCAGAACACCCACCCAGACGAACAGGCAAAGAGAGCGAGAGAGACAAAAACACAAAAAATATATAGATTTAGACATAAAAACCTAAAGAGACAGGCACTGTGACACGCAAACACCAGCCCTGACACATAGGCAAAGAGAGTTGGGGAGACAAAAACACATACAAATACACAGATTCCGACATACATACAAATTGACACACCAACCCAGACAAACAGACAAAGAGAGTGAAAAATACATACAAATACAAAGATTCAGACATAAAAACTGAGAAAGACGGGCAATGGGATAAGCGAACACAAGCCCAGACACACAAGCAAAAGAGTGAGAGACACATACAGATGCATAGATTCAGACATACAAACAGACAGAGACAGGCACTGTGACATGCAAACACTAGCTTAGACACATAGGCAAAAAGAGTGGGAGAGACAAAAATACATACAAATACATAGATTCCGACATACAAACACATACAAAATGATAAACCAACCCAGACAAACAGGCAAACAGAGTGAGAAACACATATAAATACATAGATTTAGACATACAAACCAACAATGACAGGCAATGGAACAAGCAAACACCCGTCCAGATACACAGGAAAAGAGAGTGAGAGACAAAAAATGTATACAAACACATAGATTCAGACATAAAAACCGAGCAAGACAATCATTGGGATAAGCAAACACCCACCCAGACACACAGGCAAACAGAAAGAGAGAGACATATTATATATACAAATATATAGATTCAGACATAAAAAGCGACAGAGACAGGCACTCTGACAAGCAAACACCATCCCAGACACATAGACAAAGCGAGTGAGATATACAAAAAATGCATACAAACACATAGATTCTGACATACAAACCGACAAATATAGGCATTGGGATAAACAAAAACCTGCCCAGACACACAGGCAAAGAGAGTGAAAGACAAAAAAATGACTGAAAACACAGTGTTTCTCACTCTCTTTGCCTGTTGGTCTGGGTCTTGTCGGCTTGTATGTCTGAATCTATGTATTTGTATGTGTTTCTTACTCTCTTTGCCTGCTTGTCTGGGTTGGTGTGTCACTTTGTATGTTTTTATGTTGGAATCTATGTATTTGTATGTCTTTTTGTCTCTCTCACTCTCCTTGCCTATGTGTCTGGGCTGGTGTTTGCATGTCAAAGTGCCCGTCTCTGTCGGTTTGTAAGTCTGAATCTATGTATTTGTATGTGTCTCTCACTCTTTTTGCCTGTGTGTCTGGGCGAGTGTTAGCATATCCCAAAAGCCTGTCTTTCTCAGTTTGCATTTCTGAATCTATGTGTTTGTATGCATTTTTTTCTCTTAATCTCTTTGCATGTGTGTCTGAGCGAGTGTTTGCTTGTCCCACTACCTGTCTCTTTCGGTTTGTATTTTTTGAATCTATGTATTTGTATATGTTTCTGATCCTCTTTGTCTGTTTGTTTGGGTTGATTTGTTAGTTTGTATGTTTGTGTGTCGGAATCTATGTACTTGTATGTGCTTTCTCTCTCCCACTCTCTTTGCCTATGTGTTGGGGCTGGTGTTTGCATGTCACAGTGCCTGTCTCTGTCGGTTTGTATGTCTGAATCTATGTATTTGTAAGTGTCTCTCACTCTTTTTGCCTGTGTGTCTGGGCTGGTGTTAGCTTATCCTAATGCCTGTCTTTCTGAGTTTGTATGTCTGAATCTATGTGTTTTTAGGCATTTTTTGTCTCTTAATCTCTTTGCATGTGTATCTGAGAGGGTTTTTGCTTGTCCCACTACCTGTCTTTTTCGGTTTGTATTTCTAAATCTATGTGTTTGTATGTTTTTCTCACTCTCTTTGCCTGTTTGTCAGGGTTGCTGTGTCAGTTTGTATGTTTGTATGTCGGAATCTATGGATTTGTATGTGTTTTTTTCAATCTCTCACTTTCTTTGCCTAAATGTCTGGGCTGATAGTTGCATGTCACAGTGCCTGTCTCTGTCGTTTTTTATGTCTGAATTTATATATTTGTATGTGTTTTTGTCTCTCTCACTCTCTTTGCCTGTGTGTCTGGGCGGGTGTTTGCTTATCCCAATGCCTGGTTTTCTCGGTTTGTATTTCTGAATCTATGTTTTTGTATGTGTTTGTCACTCTCTTTGCCTGTCTGTCTAGGTTGGTGTGTCAGTTTGTATGTTTGTTTGTCAGAATCTACGTATTTGTATGTGTTTTTGTCTCTCTCACTATCTTTGCATATGTGTCTGGGCTGGTGTTTGCATGTCACAGTGCCTAGTATCTGTGTGTCTGTGTGTGATTGTGTGTGTGTTTGTGTCTGTGTGTGTGTGTGTGTCTGTTTGTTTGTGTGTGTTACTTGTGTTGTGTGTGTGTCTGTGTATGTGCGTCTGCGTGTCTGTGTGAAAAATTATTTTAAATATTACTTACATGTATCTATTCTAAAGATGCTTCAGTTACCTTAATAAAATAATTTATAAAAAAACGACTATTTTTAACAAAAAATAAATACACTAAAATATACATGAATAATTATCTTAAATATTACTTAACTGTATCTATTCTAAGGATGCTTCAGATACCAGAATAAACGGAAATTTAAAACAGATCTACTTGTAACAAAAATAAATACATTAAAATATGTGCGAAGAATTATCTTAAATATTACTTACATTTATCTATTCTAAAAATGCTTCAGATACCTTAAAAAAATAAATTACAAGAAAATGACTACTTGTAACAGAAATAAATACAGTAAAATATACAAGAATAATTATCTTAAATATTATTTAACTGTATCTATTTTAAGGATGCTTCAGATACCAGAATAAAAGGAAATAAAAAACAGCTCTACTTATAATAAAAATAAATAAATTAGAATGTGTGCGAAAAATTCTCTTAAATATTACTTACATGTATCTATTCTAAAAATACTTCAGATATCATAATAAAATAATTAAAAAAACGACTACTTGTTACAAAAATAAATACATTAAAATATACATAAAGAATTATCTTAAATATTACTTAACTGTATCTATTCTAAAGATGCTTCAGATACCAGAATAAAAGGAAATTAAAAGCATCTCTCCTTGTAACACAAATAAATAAATAAAAATATATGCGATGAATTATCTTAAATATTACTTACATGTATCTATTTTGAAGATGCTTCAGATACCAGAATAGAAGGAAATTAAAAACAGATCTACTTGTAACAAAAATAAATAGATTGAAATATGTGCAAAGAATTATCTTAAATATTAATTAGATGTATCTATTCTGATACCTTAAACACATCTCTACTTGTAACAAAAATAAATAAATTAAAATATATGCGATAAATTATCTTAAATATTACTTACATGTATATATTTTAAAGATGCTTCAGATACCCGTATAAAATAAATTTAAAAAAAACGACCACTTGTAACAAAAATAAACAAATTAAAATATATACAAAGAATTATCTTAAATATTACTTAACTGTATCTATTCTAAAGATGCTTCAAATACCAGAATATAAGGAAATTAAAAACAGCTCTACTTGCAACAAAAATAAAATAAATTAAAATATATGCGAAGAATTATCTTAAATAATACATTTATGTATCTATTCTAAAGATGCTTCAGATACCTTAATAAAATAAAATAAAAAAAACAATTACTTTTAACAAAAATAAATATATTAAAATGTATATGAAGAACTATCTTAAATATTACTTAACTGAATCTATTCTAAAGATTCTTCAGATACCAGAATAAAAGGAAACTAAAAACATTTCTACTTATAACAAAAATAAATAAATTGAAATGTCTACTATGAATTATCTTAAATATTACTTACATGTATCTATTCTAAAGATGCTTCAGACACCTTAATAATATAAATTTAAAAGAAACGACTACTTGTAACAAAAATAAATAGAATAAAATATACATATAGAATTGTCTTAAATATTACTTAGCTGTATTTATTCTAAAGATGCTTCTTATTTTTACTAAACAGTTTCAATCAAAATAAACGAAAATATTCAAAAAAAAATAATCTCGTTACCCTAAATTTACATTAGGAGAAAAATAAGGCCTTTTATGAGTTATTTATAAGCCCAAACTCATCAAATCACTCAATCTAGTTACGAAATTTGTCCAATATTCTCTTCATCGCTCTCAATCTCTCTTAATCTCCCTCTATCTCTCTTAACCTCTCTGAATCCCTTCTCAATCTGTTTCGTCCCAAATTATCCCCTAAAATGTCGCAATCTGTTTCACCCAAATAATCCCCTGAAATGCCTCAATCTGTTTCGCCAAAATAATCCCCTAAAATGTCTCAACCTGTTTCGGCCAAATAATTCCCTAAAATGTTAAGTGATTTTTGAATGTTCCTTTGTGTATCGATAACTATGCACTGCTACATTTAAATTCCCATAAAACTATTCCCGCGTTAAATATATACAAACTCTCTCAATCTCTCTTAATGTCATTGTATCTCGTTTGAATTTCTGAAAATTATCTAAGATTTCCTAGTTACACTATTAAGGTGTCGAAATAATAATTCCATAGTTTATCTCTCACACTAATGTAGAGAAGCCTTTTAGTTTCTTAATTCCCCTCATGATACATTAGAATTCCCCTTGAGATTTTCATCATTGTCGATTATGCAAATATAGGCTAAAAATTCCTTGAAGTACAGGTCTGAGGTCACTCCGTTCAGTATTTATTAGGCTTAGAAACATCCCTGATTGACCTAGAAATAGGTTTTGTTTTGTACGCCCTAAAATATTACCCCTCCCTTTACTTCTTTGACTTTTAGGGGTCGCTTTTCCCTTTTTAGAAGGTAATGCAAATTTTGTCAGGCTCGTGTCGTTTTATGGATAACACTAAACTTAGTGAATCTCATATATTTGAAGTCAACATAATAAGCCAATTCTTTTGATATGTCTATTGATATCAAAATTCCGTTTCTTGGAGTTTTCGTTACTATTTTGCCGTGTCGCCTGCTTACAGTTCGTCACCACCAACTCTTTGACTTGTTTAACGCGTTAGAATTGTAAATTGTAATTGTTTCAATATTTTTTTTTTATATTTGTTGATCTGCAATAATTTTTTCAAACAGTTCGTGATCACGAACTGTAAGTAAGGAGCGACCCGGCTTAATAGTGATCAAAACTCTAGAAAACGGAATTTTGATAGCAATAGTTACATCAAGAGAACCAGATTTTTACACTGATTTCAAATATATAAGTTTTATCAAAAGTTTACCCTGAAAATTTTTTCCTTATTTTCGAAAAAAGGAGGAAACAACCCCTAAGAGTCATAGAATTTTAATGAAAATCACACTATCAGATTCAGCGTATCAGAGAATCCTACTATAGAAGTTTCAAGATCCTATCTACAAAAATGTGGAATTTTGCATTTTTTGCCAGAAGAAAGATCACGGATGCGTGTTTTTTTTTTTTTTTTTTTTTTTTTTTTTTTTTTCAGGGTTGATCGTATCTATCCAGTAGTCCTAGAATATCGTGAAAGGGGTCATTCGAACGGAAATTAAAAGTCCTAGCGCCCTTTTTAAGTGACTAAAAAATTGGAGGGCAGCTTGGCCCCCTCCCACGTTTATTTTCCCCAAAGTCACCCAATCAAAATTAGGAGATAGCCATTTTGTTCAGCATAGTCAAAATTCTAATTAATATGTCATTGAGGATGACTTAATCCCCCAGAGTTCCCGGGGGATGGGCTGCAAGTTATAAACCTTGCCCATTGTTTACACATAGTATTGGTTATTGGGAAGTATACAGGCGTTTTCAGGAGGATTTTTTTCGGGTGGGGGTCGGTTTCAGAGTAGTGGTTACGTGGGAGGATCTTTTCATGGAGAATGTTTCCTTGGGGGAAGGGATATTTCTATGAAGGGGGTGCCGGATTTCCCAGCATTATTTAAAAACGATCAGAAATTAAATAAAAAAAAACATTTTTTTTCAACTGAAAGTAAGGAGCAACATTGAAACTTAAATCAAACAGAAAATATTAGGTATATGAGGGGGTTCGCCCCCTAGTCAATACCTCGCTCTTTACACTAAAGTTTTTTTTTATTACTTTCAAAAGAGCTATATATTCTATTTCAGGGGTTTGTGATTCGAACAAAATTCAAACTTTAGCGTAAAGAATAAGGTATTGACTTGGGGATGAACTCCCTAATATACGTAATAAAAACATACGAATATAAAAATTCGTTACGTAAGTTAAATCGTAAGTTACGTCAGAATAAAATTTCAAGACAGCCATTTAGCCAAAAAAGGAAAATTAATATGCGAATTTCGTTTTAATTGTTCATGTACGGTGAGCCAAAATCAAAGCTGCATTTAATTTAAAAACATTCAGAAATTAAACAAAAAAACAAGTTTTTTTAATTGAAAGTAAGGAGCGACATTAAAACTTAAAACGAACAGAAATTATTCTGTATATGAAAGGGGCTGTCCCCTCCTCAAAGCCTCGCTCTTTACGCTAAAGTTTGACTCTGTCTCACAACTTTGTCTTTTTAAACAATAAAAAAACTTTAGCGTAAAGAGCGAGGCGTTGAGGAGGGGACAGCCCCTTTTATTCGGAATAATTTCTGTTTGTTTTAAGTTTTAATGTCGCTCCTTACTTTCAGTTACCAAACTTGTTTTTTTTTTAATTTAATATCTATATAAAGATTGTTGCACGATTTTTCCATAAAAACATTTTCCATATTCTCTTTTTAAACATTACAAAGACTAAAGATAGTTCATTTCTGAACTTGAGTCTAAACAATGAGACACTTTCACGACTTACGTACCTTTTCTCAGTGGTTGGGGAGGGGGGGGGTCACGTTATCCCCAAAGGCATAGTTACTGGACTTTTCAACTATGGTGAGTTGAAAAGTCCATTAACATAAAAAGGGCAATAAAACTTTTAATTTCAGTTCGAATGAGCCCGCTGGCGATATTCTAGGACCAATGGGTCGATATGATCACCTCTGAAAAAAAAACAAAAACATGTATCCATGATCTTCCTTCTGGCAAAAAAGACAAAATTCCACATTTTTGCAGCTAGCTTGAAACTTCTACTTCAAAGTATAATCACCTACGGAACAAGTACTGACAAAACTCTCCAAAAGTGACCCCATGTACCTCAGCGCCTCTAGACGCAAAATGTTGTACTACTTAATCGCTCCGAGCCAAGTACTTTGCTCCGGCCAATAATTATGCTAGAGCGTGATTCAGGCGACGAGTGACCGGGATGAATTGCGTAACTACGGTTTTTAGTTGCCAGGTTCGCATAGGTATACAAAGGGTCACTTTTTTGTGTGGAGAGGATAGGTTTTGTCAGTACTTGTTTCGTAGGTGATTATACTTTGTTCTACATTAAGGTTATCGGATATGCTGAGTCTAATGGTGTCATTTTCATTAAGATTCCTTGACTTTTAGCGGGTTAATTCCTCCTTTTTGAAAGTCAGGCAAATTTTCTTAAGTTTGTAGTTTTTGATGGGTTGTACTAAACTTAAAAAATCTTATATATTTAGGATCAACATAATAAGCCGATTCTTTTGATATATGCATTAATATCAAAACTCTGTTTATAGAGTTTCGGTTACCATTGAGCTGCGTCGCTTCTTACTTACAGTTCTTTAGCGCTAAATGCTTGATATTTCTCTGAGTGCGCATAAGAATCAAAGTATCTAAATTTTCGCCAGTCATGGTTGCGCTCTGCCTTGTTTTTGGTAACTTTGTATAAACTCCTTCGCAGGTGACTTGCGTTAATGATGTTGCTACTAAAAACTCAAGGCAGCCCATAAGCACCCGAGGCCAACAAAGCTAAGCACACTACTCCTCCATTCCAATCTATTCAAAGTCTCCCTCTTTACATTCTCTCAAGAAGTACCCGTTCCCCTTAAATCTTTCCGGTAGTGATTAAGAAAGCGGTAAACACGCGACAATTGTATTGAAGATCGATAGTTGGGTCGTCTCCAATGTACAGTAATTGAACAAAGGTGTCTGTAATGGATGTTAAAATGAATATTTGGATTTGCCACTGACAGAAATAGAGGCAATTGAACTTTTCCAGGATAAGGGGTTGTTGTCCAAAACGAAAAATTGCGTCAATGGACACACCATGACTTTATACTTGTACGATATTTATGCCTTCTGGGCGGATACCTCCATGTTAAAGATTTTTTTATTTTGTTCATAAACTATTATATTTTCATCCTATTTCGTTTTATTTCATTAGCGTTAACGAAACTTCACTTATCGCGTGTTTACCGCTTTATTAACCAGTACCATCGTCCCTTACGTTATCCTCTCACCCCATTCAGGGACGATCTGCTTTTCGTTTGGCCCTAGACGAATGGCTGACTAGCACAAATATTTGTAAATTTTGCAAAGTTCACTGGACTAGAGTCTGCACATGCTATTGTCGAGAATCATTTCAGTTGCGCATATTATGCATGTGTTTCATTTATTTTTGCTATTGCGCTCTGATAAGTCTATTTCCGTTTTACAATCAAATTCTTCAACTTAATTTCGTAGTAGGAGAAGGGGTCCCACTCCATAGCGAAGTGACGTCACAACCACAAGCCCATAGAATACTATCGAGAGTGAAATCACTTGACCCCCATGAATTTAGCCTGAAGTTATGTAATAGAATGTTGTCTAAATGATACAGACAGGAATTACGTCTAACTTATAGGGCTTCGATTGTGTAAGAATTCATGACAGAAAAATCAATAGGCTTCATGGGAATTTAAATATATCTGTGCATAGTTGTCGATACACAAAGGAGCCTTAAGAATTTACTTTTAGAGGATTATTTGGGCAAAACAGATTGAAATATCTTAGGGATGATTTGTAGAGGAAAAAGTAAGAATTTCTAGGCTGTGGTCGCTATAATACACAAGTTCCAATATTCAATATAGAGGCTACATTAAGAGTTATAAATGTGTAAGAAAAAAGTTATCAGAACGTCTTTCAGACCTCATCTTTGAGAGTAAGGCAAGCGAACAAATTGAACGTTCAATTCTGACACTTTTTTGCTTAACAATATCAAATAAGACATTTATAATGTTATCTTTTAAAAGTTCCCCATCACCTAAATGCTTCCTGATTATGACTTCTTATTAACTAACCTTAGAAACTTCCACTTCAGCTATTCATGCAAACATCCAGAAATAAAATCAATATTAAAAAGAAGATTACCACCACTTTAAAAATTAAGCACCTCGAAATACCTATTTTCTAAAACATTTTTTGACCGACTAAATTTTACGGGTGGAAAATGTAATACAGATTGGAGAAATTCATGAAACGTTTAATTGTTCTTTATTCCTAAGCAATACGCAAACCTTAGGCAAAGAAATTAAATTTTAGATGAATCTACAGTTTTCAAACTTTGTTCATTTTAAGCTTTTTTTCTCATATTTTTATTATTTTTGCGGATCGAGTTCAGAAGGACATGTGAGGCGACTAATTCTACATGTATTTAATTTCAATTCTTTCTAGAACGCATAACATTTTGAAGGTTATATGATGAGTATGCGGCCTACCAAGCTTCTAAATTTGACAACTTATCAGCCGTAATTCCGGATTTTACGGGTTTTTACTTACGTACAAATAGTTTGATCGGATAAAATGTTAGTAAAGAGCAGTCTATGTCCTTCAAATCGACTATTACACACGAGCCCACTGTTCAAAATCATTTTTAATAATAGACGAACTTTATACACATAAATTATAATGATACGGTGTATTTCACTGAAAAATAGCCTTCCTAATAATTTAATAGCAATAAACATAGGTTTTTTTTTCTTCAGTATTGTTTAATAATGATTAAAGATGATTTCTGAGAAATTGGTCGATACAGAAATAGAAATGAGTTTTCTATTTTTTCTTATGTTCAAACAGTTCAATGGAATAAAATGTTAGTAAAGAGCAATCCGTATCCCCCAAATTGACTATTACACACGAGACCAACATTCAAATCATTTTAATAATAGATGAATTTTAGACACATAAATTATAATGTAAATGTGTATTTCAATGAAAAAATAGCCTTTATAATAAATTAATGTCGATAAACAGTGTTTTTTTTCTTCCGTATTGTTTAAGAATGATTAAAGATGGTTTCTGAGAAAATGATCGATACAGAAATAGAAATGGGTTTTCTATATTTTTCTTATGTTCAAACATTTCGATGAAATAAAATGTTAGTAAAGAGCAATCCATATCCCCCAAATTGACTATTACATACGAGACCATTATTAAAATCATTTTAATAATAGATGAAATATATACACAAAAATTATAATAAAAAGGTGATTTCAATGAAAAAATAGCCTTCTTAATAATTTAATACCGATAAACAGCTTTTTTCTTCAGTATTGTTTAAGAATGATTAGTGATGGTTTCCGAGAAATTGATCGATACAGAAATGGAAATTGCTTTTCTTTTTTTGTGTTCAAACATTTCGATGTAATAAAATGTTAGTAAAGAGCAATCCATATCCCCAAAATTGACTATTACATACGAGACCATTATTAAAATCATTTTAATAATAGATGAAATTTAGACACAAAAATTATAATAAAAAGGTGTATTTCAATGAAAAAATGGCCTTCTTAATAATTTAATACCGATAAACAGCGTTTTTTCTTCAGTATTGTTTAAGAATGATTAGAGATGGTTTCCGAGAAATTGATCGATACAGAAATAGAAATTGCTTTTCTTTTTTTGTGTTCAAACATTTCGATGTAATAAAATGTTAGTAAAGAGCAATCCGTATCCCCCAAATTGACTATTACACACGAGACCATTATTATAATCATTTTAATAATAGATGAAATTTAGACACAAAAATTATAATAAAAAGGTGTATTTCAATGAAAAAAATAGCCTTCTTAATAATTTAATACCGATAAACAGTGGGTTTTTTCCTTTAGTATTGTTTAAGAATGATTAAAAATGGTTTCTGAGAAATTGATCGATACAGAAACAGAAATGGGTTTTCTTTTTTTTTACGTTCAATCAGTTCGAGATTCAGACATAAAAACCGAGAAAGACAGGCACTTCAGACATACAAACCAACAAAGACAAACACTGGGAATTGCAAACACCAACTCTGAGAAACAGATAATGAGAGTGTGAAACACATACAAATACATAGATTCAGACACACAAACCAAGAAAGACATGCACTGGGATAAGCAAATACTCGCCCAGACACAAACACAGGCAAAGAGAGTGAGAACACATACAAATACATAGATTCATACATACAAACTGAGAAAGACAGGCAGTGGGACAAGCAAACACACGCCCAAACACACAAGCAAAAACAGTGAGCGACACATACAAATATATAGATTCAGACACACAAACCGAGAAAGATAGGCACTGGGATAAGTAAACTCCCGCCAAGACACACGCAGGCAAAGAGAGTGAGAATCACACATCAATACATAGATTCAGACATACAAACCGAGAAAGACATGCACTGGGATACACAAACACCCGCCCAAAAACCCAGTCAAAGAGAGTAAGAGACACAAACAAATAAATAGATTTAAACATACAAACCAAGAAAGACAGGCACTTCAGACATACAAACCAACAAAGACAGACAGTGGGACAAGCAAACACCCGCCTAGACACACAAGCAAAAAGAGTGAGAGAACATTCCAATACATAGATTCAGACATACAAACCGAAAAAGACAGGCACTTCAGACATACAAACCAACAAAGACAAACACTGGGACTTACAAACATCAACCCTGACAAACAGACTAAGAGAGTGAGAGACATATACAAATACATAGATTCAGACATACAAACCGACAAAGGTAGGCAGTGGAACAAGCCGCTACGTGGCTGAGGGGACGGGCACAGCCACTGCGATGAGCGGCGATACGGGTCATGGTCTGTATGCCTGGGATCGGTGTTTCCATGTCCCAGTGCCTGTCTTTTTATGCTTGTATATCTGAATCTATGTATTTGTAAGTGTTTCTCACTCTCTTTACCTATGTGTCTGGGCGGGTGTTTGCAAACCACAGTGCATTTCTTTGTCGGTTTGTATGTCTGAGTTTATGTATTTGTATGTGTCTCTCACTCTCTAAGTCTCTGTGTCTGGGTGGGTACTTGCATGTCCCTCTGCCTGTCTTTGTCGGTTTGTATATCTGAATCTATATATTTGTATGTGTTTTTTTGTGTTTCTCTAATTCTCTTTGCGTGTATGTCTGGGCGTGTGTTTGCTTGTTCCACTGCCTATCTTTGTCAGCTTGTATTTCTGAATCTATGTATTTGTATTTGTCTTTGACTCTCTTTGTCTGTTTGTCAGAGTTGATTTTTGCAAGTCCCACTGTTTGTCTTTGTTGGTTTGTATGTCTGAAGCGCCTGTCTTCCTCGGTTTGTATGTCTGAATCTACGTATTTGTATGTGTCTCTCACTTTTTTTGTCTGTTTGTCAGGGTTGGTGTTTGCGAGTCCCAGTGTTTAACTTGTTGATTTGTATATCTGAAGTGCCTATCTTTCTTGGTTTGTATGTCTGAATCTATGTATTTGTAAGTGTCTCTCAATCTTTTTGCTTGTGCGTCTGGGCGGATGTTGCTTGTCCCATTGTCTGTATTTGTTGGTTGTATGTCTGAAGTGCCTGTCTTTGTCCGTTTGTATGTCTTAATCTAACTATATGTATGTGTTTCTCACTCTTTTAGTCTGTTTGTCAGGGTTGATGTTTGTAAGTCGTAGTGTTTGTCCTTCATGGTTTTTATGTCTGAAGTGCATGTCTTTCTCGGCTTTTATGTTTGAATCTTTGTATTTGTATGTGTCTCTCAATTTCTTTGACTGTGTGTCTGGGTGGGTGTTTGCATGTCCCGGTGCATGTCTTTTTCAGTTGGTATGTCTGAATCTATGTATTTGTTTGTGTTTGTCACTCTCTTTGCCTGTGTGTGTGTGTTTGGCAGGTGTTTGCTTATCCAAGTGCCTGTCTTTCTTGGTTTGTATGTCTGAATCTATGTATTTGTTTGTGTTTCACACTCTCTTTGTCTGTTTGTCAGGTTTGGTGTTCGTAAGTCCCAGTGTTTGTCTTTGTTGGTTTGTATGTCTGAAGTGCTTGTCTTTCTTGGTTTGTCTGTCTGAATCTCGAACTGATTGAACATAAAAATAAGAAAAACCCATTTCTATTTCTGTATCGATCAGTTTCTAAGACACCATCTTTAATCATTCTTGAACAATACCGAAGAAAAAACCCACTCTTTATTGGTAATAAATTATTAAGAAGGCTATTTTTTTCATTGAAATATGCCTTTTCATTTAAAATTTCGTGTTTAAAATTCATCTATTATTAAAATTATTTGAATATTGGCCTCGTATATAATAGCCAATTTTGAGGATATGGATTGCCCTTTACTAACATTGTATTCCATCGAAATGATTGAACATGAAAAAAAAATAAAATAGAAAACCCATTTCTATTTCTGTATCGATAAATTTCTCAGAAACCATCTTTAATCATTCTTAAACAATGCTGAAGAAAAAAACCACTGCTTATCAGATTTAAATTATTAAGTAAGTTATTTTTTCATTGATATACAGCTCTTTAATATGATTTATGTGTATAGAATCTATCTATTATTAAAATGATTTGAACACTGATCTCGTCCTTCAAATGTAATAGTCAATTTGGGGAGTATGGATTGCCTTTTGCTAAGTTTTTATTCCATCGAAAGGTTTGAACATAAAAAAATAAAACCCATTTCTATTTCTGTATCGATCAATTTCTCAGAAACCATTGTTAATCATTCTTAAACAATGCTCTTTACTAAGATTTTATTCCATCGAAATGTTTGAACATAAAAAAAAAATAATAATAGAAAACCCATTTCTATTTCTGTATCGATCAATTTCTCAGAAACCATCTTTAGTCATTTTTAAACAATACTAAAGAAAAAACGCACTGTTTATCAACATTAAATTATTAAGAAGGCTATTTTTTTCATTGAAAAACACCTTTTCATTATAATTTTATTATAGAAATTCATCTATTATTAAAATGATTTGAATATTGGTCTCGTATGTACAAGTCAATTTGGGGGATATGGATTGCTATTTACTTCCGTTTTATTCCAACCAAATGTTTGAAAAAAAAATAAATAGAAAACCCATTTTTATTTCTGTATCGATCAATTTCTCAGAAACCATCTTTAATCATTCTTAAACAATACTGAAGGAAAAAACCCACTGTTTATCAACATTAAATCATTAAGGAGGCTATTTTTTCCTTGAAAAACACCTTTTCGATATAATTTTGTGTCTATAATTCATCCATTATTAAAATGATTTGAATATTCGTCTCCTATGCAATAGTCATTTGGGGATATGGATTGCTCTTTACTAACATTTTATTCCATATAACTGTTTGAACACAAGAAAACCATTTCTATTTCTGTATCTATCAATTTCTCAGAAACCATCTCTAATCATTATTAAACAATACTGAAGAAAAAAAAAACCCACTGTTTATTGATATTAAATTATTAAGAAGGCTATTTTTTTTCATTGAAAAACACTTTTTCATTACAATTTTTGTGTCTAAAATTCATCTGTTACTAAAATGATTATAACATTGGTCTCGTATGTAATAGTCAATTTGACGGACATGGATATCCCTTTACTAACATTTTATTCAATCGAACTGTTTGAACATAGAAAAAAGAAAACCTATTTCTATTTCTCACCAAAACCAATTTCTCAGAAACCATCTTTAATCACTCTTAAACAGTACTGAAGAAAAAACCCACTCTTTATTGGTAATAAATTATTAAGAAGGCTATTTTTTCATTGAAATACACCTTTTCATTATAATTTATGTGTCTAAAATTCATCTATTATTCAAAAGATTTGAATGTTGTTCTCGTATGTAATAGTCAATTTGGGGGATACGGATTGCTCTTTACTAACATTTTATTCCATCGAACTGTTTGAACATAAGAAAAAATAGAAAAACCATTTCTATTTCTGTATCGATAAATTTCTCAGAAACCATCGTTAGTCATTTTTAAACAATACTGAAGAAAAAAAACGCACTGTTTATCCACATTAAACTATTAAGAAGGCTATTTTTTCATTGAAATACACCTTTTCATTATATTTTTTTTTTATAAAACTCAAATATTTTTAAAATGATTTGAGTGTTCGTCTCGTATGCAATAGTCATTTTGAGGGATATGGATTGCCCTTCACTAACATTTTATTCCGTCGAACTGTTTGAACATAAAACAAAGAAAAACCATTTCTATTTCTGTATCGATCAATTTCTCAGAAACCATCTTTAATCTTTCTTAAACAGTACTGAAGAAGAAAACCATTGTTTATCGATATTAAATTATTAAGAAGGCTATTTTTCAACAAAACACACCTTTTCATTATAATTTATGTGTTTTTACTCATCTATTATTAAAATGATTTGAATTATCGTCTCCTATGTAATAGTCAATTTGGGGATATGGATTGCTCTTTACTAACATTTTATTCCATAGAACTGTTTGAACATAAAAAAACCATTTCTATTTCTGTTTTTATCAATTTCTTACATACAATCTTTAATAATTATCAAAAAATACTGAAGAAAAAAAAACCACTGTTTATCCACATTAAATTATTAAGGAGGCTATTTTTTTATTGAAATACACCTTTTCATTATAATTTTTGTGTCTAAAATTCAACTATTATTAAAATGATTTGAATGTTGGTCTCGTATGCAATAGTCAATTTGAGGGATATGGATTGCCCTTCACTAACATTTTATTCCGTCGAACTGTTTGAACATAAGAAAACCATTTCTATTTCTGTATCGATCAATTTCTCAGAAACCATCGTTAATCATTCTTAAACAATACTGAAGAAAAAAACCCACTGTTTATCCATATTAAACCATTAAGAAGGCTATTTTTTCATTGAAAAACACCTTTTCGATATAATTTTGTGTCTATAATTCATCCATTATTAAAATGATTTGAATATTGGTCTCGTATGTAATAGTCAATTTGGGGGATACGGATTGCTCTTTACTAACATTTTATTCCATCGAACTGTTTGAACACAAAAAACTAGAAACCCCATTTCTATTTCTGTATCGATCAATTTCTCAGAAACCATCTCTAATAATTCTTAAACAATACTGAAGAAAAAAAAACCCACTGTTTATTGACATTAAATTATTAAGACGGCTATTTTTTTTCATTGAAAAACACTTTTTCATTACAATTTTTGTGTCTAAAATTCATCTGTTACTAAAATGATTATAACATTGGTCTCGTATGTAATAGTCAATTTGTTGGACATGGATATCCCTTTACTAACATTTTATTCAATCGAACTGTTTGAACATAGAAAAAAGAAAACCTATTTCTATTTCTCACCAAAACCAATTTCTCAGAAACCATCTTTAATCATTCTTAAACAATACTGAAGAAAAAAAAACCACTGTTTATCGGTTTTAAATTATTAAGAAGGCTATTTTTTCATTGAAATACACCTTTTCATTATGATTTATGTGTATAAAATTCATCTATTATTCAAATGATTTGAATGTTGGTCTCGTATGTAATAGTCAATTTGGGGGAATACGGATTGCTCTTTACTAACATTTTATTCCATTGAACTGTTTGAACATAAAAAAATAGAAAACCCATTTCTATTTCTGTATCGATCAATTTCTCAGAAACCATCTTTAATCATTCTTAAATAATACTGAAGAAAAAAACCCTTTGTTTATTGCTATTAAATTATTAAGAAGGCTATTTTTCAGTGAAATACACCTTATCATCATAATTTATGTGTTTAAAGTTCTTCTATTATTAAAAATTACTTTGAACAGTGGTCTCGTGTGTAATAGTCAATTGGAAGGACATAGATTGCTCTTTACTAACATTTTATCCAATCAAACTGTTTTACGTAAGTAAAAACCCATAAAATGCGGAATTAAGGGTGATAAGTTGTCAAAGTTAGATAGCTTGGTAGGCCGCATACTCATCATATAACCTTCAAAATGTTATGCGTTCTAGAAAGAACAGAATTTAAATACATGCAGAATTAATCACCTCAAATGTTTTTCTGAACTCGATCCGCAAAAATAATAAAAAATATGAGAAAAAAAGGCTTAAAAAGAAACAAAGTTTTAATTCTGTAGATTCATCCAAATTACAATTTCTTTGTCTAAATTTCGCGCATTACTTAGGAACAAAGAACAATTGAACGTTTCATGAACGTCTTCAAACTGTATTACATTTTCCACCCGTAAAATTTAGTCGGTCAAAAAATGTGTTTTAAAATAGGTGTTTCGATGTGCTTAATTTTTAAAATGGTGGTAATTTTCTTTTTAATATTGATTTTATTGCTGGATGTTTTCATGAATAGCTCAAGTGGATGCGTCTAAGGTTAGTAAATAAAGAATTCATGATCAGGAAACATTTAGTCCATGGGGAACTTTTAATAAGATAACATTCTAAATGTCATATTTGATAATGTTAAGCAAAAACGTGTCAGAATTGAACGTTCAATTCGTTCGCTTGCTTAACTCTCAAAGATGAGGTCTGAAAGACGTTCTGATAACTTTTTTCTTACACATTTATAACACTTAATGTAGCCTCTATATTGAAAATTGGGACTTGTGTATTATAGTGACCACAGCCTTGAAATTCTTACTTTTTCCTATCCAAATAATCCCTAAGATATTACGATCGCTTTTGCCCAAATAATCCTCTAGAAGTAATTTCTGAAGGTTTCTTTGTGTATCGACAACTATGCTCAGATATATTTAAATTTTCATGAAGCCTATTGATTTTTCTGTCATTAACTCTTACACAGTCCAAGCTCTAATTCCTGTCTATATCATTTCGACAACATCCTATTACATAAATTCAAGGTAAATTCATGGAGGTCAAGTGATGTCACTTCCGGTAGTATTCTACAGGACTGTGGTCGTGACGTCACTTCGCTCTGAAGTGGGACCCCTTCTCCTACTTTTCGTTCACTTTTCTTGTCCTCCATATACTGGTAAGATACAAAACCCTCAAACGTGTTAGTGGTATCGTCTTGCACTATAGATTTTCTGCTTACACGGGGCCAAACAGGCATAACTGATATCAATTCTTCTATAAGTTTGCCTTTATCAGAGGTAGTGATCAATGCTCAAATTTTGTATCATATATTTTCTGGAAATCTATTTTTGAATTTGGTAAAATTTTTCGGGTCAAACAATGCCATGTGTAAGTAAAGCACTTTTGTTTATAAATTGACTTTATGTCGTTTGTGTAACTGTATCTATAATGCAGTTAAACACATTGATTCTAAACACATCTTCAGGAGATGATCGAATTTGCTCTTCATCACTTTCTTTACCTACCATCTTTTTAATTTCCTTACTCGTTATTTCCTAAAATCCGGTTGACTGGGCTTATACTTAATTGCATATTTTTCGGACGAGGCTTCAATTTTTCTATTAATATCAAGACAAATGTTTTAGCTGCAGCCAATGTTTCTTCGAATTCGTTTCGCAGATATTTAAGTCTTGGAATAGACGACTCTACCAAGTTCCATGCTTGAGCGTAGTATAAATTCTTAGCTTTGAGGTAGTCCCACAGCAGGGGTTGTACTCTTAAAGATCTGATGAAAATACATAGCGGTAACAATTGGTTCAAAACTTAAGAACTTGAGAAGAATTCTCGAAGCTTCATTCCTTACTTTGGTCTTGAATTGATTTTACATGGAAACCTTATGTGATAGTTACATCGAAACACACATGCAAATTTAACAAAACCATAGATTAAATCGTGAAAATATTGAGACTTCGAGGGGGAGGGAGCTCGTCAAAACCAATAAAAGCAAATTGTATAAAAATTACATTATGGTATTATTAAATAAAACACACTCTAAATGAGGTATTTTTGGTAGTAAGGAAGGAGGCTAATGGCTTAAGACTTATTTTTGAGTGCTGTTACTTACGAGGCAACCTGTACCCAATTTTAATCAGCTCGTAAAATGTGTTTTTCTGGCCGAGACTAATCAATCAGGGACTGAGAGTTCTACTTGTAAAATCTCCCGAATTTTAAGAGTTGCATTGCTTCACCTGTGCCAATGAGTAGCTCCGATTGCTCCTAGCTTGTAAACTTTTTTTCAGTATACGTCTGTCGCATTTTCAACGATTCCTTCAAAATGACCTCAGCTTCTTTAAGCAAGCCAAAAAACAAAATAGATTACGGCAGGATCTGTGCTGTGTCACTAAGTGTAATGCATGTGCATAACACCAAGTGTGAATATGGTTTGGTACGATGTTCACTATTTTGGCAGTTAGTCTATAGGCTCCATTTATATTTGATGCCCTGTCAAAAACATTTGCTACGCAATTATCATTAGCGATTCCCACCTCTTTGAGAACATCTCTTTATGAAACTGACAGTACTTCAGTCGATGTTGGTGTGACACATTTTAAAGACAGCAATCTTTCATCCACTTCACACCCATGACAAACATGACCACAAATACACACTGACCATTCCCCGAAATACCAATTTTTGTGTCCAGCGACATAGAGCCATTACCTTTTTGCATGCTCTTTTGTAACTGGTTATATTCAAGTAAATCGCAAGCTGATTTTTTTCTTTGTTTAACAGCCGTGAATGAAGTGACGGACTCTTTAAGTGCTTTGGAGGCTTTATGTTCTCTAGTCCCATTTAGTACAAAAACTTGACTTAACGATTTTTACTTGCAAAGCAGATTTGGCGACACGAACGTTCATTGGAACTGCTTTCCTTTGAAAATCGAACGACTCTAAATTGTACGAAACAGTACAAATAATTGACGTGACACTCAAACAAAACCGGAGCTGGGGGATTTCATTTACAATCTACATCACTAGAACTCCTGCAGCCCCCAGCCTGCTAGCGGACGCCCACCTCACTAAAATTATATGATATTAGAAGACTGAGGGTGGTACCGCAACCCATTTAGAGAGGGCAACCGCCGCGTTGCTTGTCCACATATATTACTCAAGCGTGCTAAGCTTATCTAACTAACACAAATCAACATTTTGCGGCAGAGCCTGCAAGGCTGACCACTTTTCCATTAACAATAGTGTTACCCTTTGTTTTCAAGTTAAGGAAAGGAAAATAAAGAACAAATACCTCAAATACCATTGTACCTTAATCTCAGCCGCAGACGAGCTCCCATGAAATTAATTTCTCGACAGTAAAATTGAATATATTTCTAAAATGTTTTTTTTTTTTTTAACGAAAGGCACTATTACTTTGCAAAAGAAGGGGCACACCGGGACTTTTCCCGGCGTTCCACCAGGCCAGCACGGGCCTGTCTTACACACAAAACATCTATGCGGTAGGTTACAGCACAGAGGCTTCCCTAAAAATATGTTCATGATTCACGTTGTCAGATCATACAGAAGATCAGGTAAACATACCACTTGGTAGGTTTAGTTCAGGACTGCAACCGAAATTTAAAATAACCTATCCCAAAATTCGCTTGCAACAAAACTCAAGGTTTGAAAAACCACCCAAAAATATTAAATGATAATAATGTTCATAGTTTATATACTTTTTCAGGGAAGTATTTAATATCAACGCTTTTCTCACCACCCCAAGCTTAGAACTGATGTTCACAGATATCGGCAAAGATCTTAGGGAGCGGCATCCTTTGGTCGGCTATCTACTCCTTAAGCTAATCCAAAGAGGAACTCGTCATCATGTTGGCAAATATTCGGTTCGCTTTTATTTCAAATTAGAATTAAAAATGTAGCTTTTCGACCAACAGCATTTTGTTAATATTAGTTTCATGTTTAAAATATGTACTATGGAAGGAAGATGCATGCAGTACTTAAATCCTTTTATAAATAGGCATACAAACAAGTCTTTTTTCTCAAGAAACTTCCTAGGATGATTTCCAAAAATTTCCATTTCTATCAGGCATAAAAGCGAAAATTCACAAAGCGGCATCCCTTGGTCATCAATAATTAAAGTTATCAAGTATTTTTCAGTAGGTGGCATACGTTGTATCAAGATATGGCCAATTGTAGACAGAGAAACGCCAAGACAGATAGTTCAAGTGTTTGAGAGGCAAATGTTTAAATGGCTGGGACACGGGTAAATGGCAACGTTTGTTGAAACATTTCTAATGAAACTTACATTATCAGAAATTGTTATTTTCTTTTCGATTTAACGGAGCAGAATTTTCTGTTTAACTATTCAGGAGAGGGCAGTCCCTAAAACATCCTAACATACCTGCTCGAAAAACGGTAAAAATCAATTCAAACGTATTATCATTTGATCACTTTGGCCGCTTTGGGAGTTCCCTGTGATGCCATCCGCTTTGATAAACAAAGGTAGCGACGAAAGAAAAATTTAAAAATTCACTCTTATAAGTCAACTTTCACAGTGAAATCACCAATTCTCAACAGCTTTCAATGGTAGCTATCACCCTGAGAGAAATCGATAATGGACCCTTTACCATTGAGACGGTCAGCTAACGTTGAGGCTCGCAAAATGATTTTTAAAGTATCGTAAGGCTTTAACCGCTTTATCTTGAACCCTATGAAGCCAAATCCAACTCTGTTTTATGTCTCTGTGCTCGATCAGATATAATTCCGCAATGAGTAAGGCACAAACGGAAGGGTTAGTTCTAAACGATTCAAATTCTGGTAATCCAAAAGGGTTCAACCTTCCCCGCGTCGAAAAAGAAGAACAGGTGAAGTTTTAGCGTCCCTCGCGAAGATCTTATGAGTAGAACAATCTATCTGCTTAAGCTATTCATAAGATGCCTATTTTTCAAATAAAAACATACCGTGTTGATTTATATTTAACTACAGAAATTCCAATACATCTGAAGCAAAACTTTGTAAAGTGAAAACCATAATAAAATTTTTTTATATACTCTAATTTATAATTACAAAGCAAATTTGGCGCATTAAAACGACTCTAGCACCAAATATAATGTTAGCCCTATAGTGCCACAAAGTGGAACTCCAAGAAAAACTAGTCGAACGTTACTTTAAAAAGCCACATAAATGGTAAAAAACGAAATAACACAATTTGAAGAAAAGGCTTTATTTAACTAAAATTACGAAAGGATTGTATATTGCAATATGGGCAATAATTGCCACTAATTAGGGGAAAAATTCGCGGACCGACTGCTCGAAAATTGAGCCTGAATGACGTCAGTGCCACTGCTTGATTTATTGGGATCATTCCATTATTTGTAATTGTGATGTTTTAGAATAGGATTTTATATTAACATTAATGAAATATACTACTAATACTAATACTAACAACTCACCGCAGCACCAAGCCACCTGAGGCCAACACAGCTATGCACACTCCTCCATACCAATCTATTCAAAGCCTCCCTTTTTACACCCTCCCAAGAAGTTCCCATTTCCTTTAAATCTTTATTTATGACGTCCTCCCACCCCAAACGAGGACGACCTGCTTTCCATTTAGCCCTACACCGTTGGCCCAAACGGACAATCTTCGGCAATCTGTCATCCTTCATCCGTACAACGTGCCCTAGCCACCTCAACCTTTCTTTCATTATAGCCCTAGAAAGCGGCATCGAACCACATTTTTCGTGCAGCCTACTGTTTGAAGTGCGGTCAGTTTGCCGGTAGTAATAAGGTATAGACACAAAAGAAAGGTCTATTTCTTGACTTATCGAATCAAAATTTATCTTGGTGGCTCGAACCATCAAAAAAAGTTATTTAGCCCTTGATAATTATGATTGAAAGGGAGACTTGTCATAATTAATCCATGTGTCGGCACTGAACTGGAGTATGGTCAATATTAAATGATGGAAGGTGAGTTCCGTCTATATTGATTTTGTTTTTTACATAAGGTATTTCTATGATACCACGTCTTTTCTGGATATAATAGTCTTTTATTTAAAACAATTTTAGAGAATATAAAATTACCCAAGCATCTGCTAACTTACACCATCCTTGGTTTAGTTTCATAACTTTCACAATCGACAAAATTAGACTTCAGCTCCCTACCCCCTATTCTCCGAGCAAAGCAGTTCCCCTTTTCATCATTATTATCATCAGTTAAATTATACCTAATTAATTACCAAATTAATTAATTATACAATTAAACAATAATTATGTAATTAAATAACTAATCCAATCAACAAAAGACATAGTTTCGATGAAATGGTTTCCAATTTCGGCCTCCTTTAATAAAAAAACCGTCTTGCTCGCATTACCTGGTACGAGGCATTAAATTTGATTCAAAAATTATAAAATTGTTAGAGGTTGATGAAATGGGTGGTCTAATCCAAACTAATCCGGAAGTGATATTGATCTCATCTTGGGCACAGACAAAAAGTATGTAATGCAGATGTCCAACTGGTCCATCCTCCAATGCTAAAAAGAGGGGTCAGGTGTTAGGTATGCCTTGAAGCTGTTCATGATGAAAGTTTTGTACGTTTGAAAACAGTGTTGCCATGTCTATTAAACGATAAAATTATTAAAACAATCAATTCAAGCTTACTCAACAATCATAATAGTAAAACTGAAGAGTAATCATAAGAGAATTTATGATTGTTTCATTGCTTCTTTTTAATTCTCTTGAATCTATTGTAAAGACAGCATCCACGAAAACAGTTGGGAAGAAAATCCAAGACAGACGACCAAAAGCACCAAATTTACCGGTTGCAAAAAAATTCCTAGTTGGACATCTGTATTATATGCTGTCTTTGATCTGGGGTCAATTGGTTCTCATTTTCGAATACTTAATTTTTTAAATCATCGGCTTATGTCACAACAGTGTCAACGTAATAATATAAAATGTTGAGCGCATCACCTTCAGGCACCCCATAAAAATCACTATAACAAAAACAAAAAACCGCATAAGCTTTTGAGGCAAAACACTTTAAAAATTTCTAAAAACGAGTCCTTGAATTCATTTCACTGCATAGTTTACCACCACCACGAATTATTTTTAAGATCACTTGAGATTTGTGTAAAACTTTCGCACGAAGTCCATTAGGTTATATACTTCACCTAAGCCAGATTTACTTGGCTCCATTGAAACGAAGTCATCCAGATTGTGAGAAGATCCTAAAAATAAAGAAAAAATACTTTCGGTTTAAAATAAAGACTTAACTTGATGGCAGTCTTTGGCTCTCAGAATGGAATAGTCCTTTATTCTTAAGATGTTATGATGCAAAGTGTGTTCCGTATAATGATAGGAGCAATATTTTGCGCGATGTACATTTAAACTTAAAACGGCGCCTCATTAACCAGGCAAAGAAGAAAGTAAGCGACTATTAACTTAAGTATAATTTTTTTTATACAGGATCAGTCATTCCAGAACAGATCTTGGGACTCTTATTTTTATATATGTCTTTCTACAGACGTGGAACTATAAAATTCCATGGGATACTTCAAAATGTATTTTCTATTAATAATTTCAAGTTATTAAAAAATCCTTTTCAAAATGGACTAAAAAATAGATTTTTTTCTCTCTAGCCTATGAATGTAAGTGAAAACGAGGGGCACAAAATCGGATCGGGCTATACATAAAATAGATACTAGTTTATCCAAGGTATAAATGCGTAAATGAAAAATGGCGATAAGTTGAGAATTTTTTTTTAAAAAGATCAAGTTATGCAAAGCTTAATCCGTTTTGCACCTTTCTTTTTCACTTACATTAATAGATTCCCGAGAAAAAAGTTATTTTCTACCTTTAGTCCATTTTAAAAAGGAATGAAAAAATAAATATCTAATATTTTCAACTTTTTAGTCTTCTCTGAAACTAACAAGTCTTTAGTCATCTTTAACACTAAAAAACCTTTATTCTTCTCTAAGACAAAAATTTCCCTTATATAAGGTTCGAACATAAATTCCCATGACTAGAGACAAATGTCCTTACCGATGTGCTACCAGGTTTTATATAATAGTGTTTGTCTTCTGGTTTTTACTATGTCTAATTCATGTCATTCATATAATGAGGAGTATACAAGAGGTTGACAGTTTTGAGGTTGACAGTTGAGAGGTTGACAGTTTTTACTATGTCTAATTCATGTCATTCATATAATGAGGAGTATACAAGAGGTTGACAGGTTGTTTGAGGTTGTTTCATTGCACAGTCATTGAAAGTACATATACTGAAACAATTTGGAAGTACCTGGCCGTTTGGAAGTCGTCGAAAAATGGCTGACATATTTAACAAATTTGTGTGACAAAAATGCAAAATATAAGCAAGTCGCTTAATTGATTGAAACGGGTTAAAAATGAAAACGGCGATCCTTAGGATTTATAATTTAGCTCACTAAGCTTCACCAAATTGAGTGCTTCGCACACACACTTCTGGAGACCATTGTGATAAAGATGAAGAAGGAATAACAGTACATGTTAAGAGTGACATTTGGACAGATACAAGTCCTTTCATTTTTAAATTTCATCTTGTTTGTATCTAATACTTTTTTAATGAAATGAGAGAAACAAAAGTAAATAGGAAAAAAGTTGTTATGTTCCATTAAGAGGAGATTGTTAAAAGGCCATAAACATAACTATACTACAGAAAACTCAAGAAACTTTTGAAATTATTGCTGTAATAACAGAAAAAGAAAATTACATTCCGGATATAAAAGAGGCTCTTAGAATGTAATAATAAATCTTTAGCTTTACAGAAAGAGTTCTATCTTTCGAAAGTCCTTTTGCAAAAAAAGAACTTAATTAAATGTATCGGGCTTGTTCTTACTATTCTAGAGATGAAAAGTAGTTAGCGCCACTAACGGATAGCAATTATTGAAACATTAAATCTCGTTTGCTAAAAACAATACTTTTTGCAGGGCTAGAGAGTGGGGAGAGGGGCAGTTCATTTTCCTAGCAAAAGAAAAGTAGGTGGCACCAATGACGGATAGCGATTGCAGGAAAACGGTTTTACTAAAAATTGAATTTTTCCCATGGCTGGAGAGTAGGGCCAGGAAAAAAAATAATTGAACCAAGAACATCAAGGTGATAATCTGACTAATATACTTTCGGAACAGGATAGGGAACGACCAAGAATTAAATATTTAGCTTTCCAGACAAGTTTGACGTCTTAAAAATGTTTCCGCAAGACAAAGCTTAATTAAGTAAATCGCGCTAGTTTTTATTTTTCTAGAGATGAAAAGTAGGTGGCACGGTTTGACGGTTCAAAATTAGTTCCACAAGAAAGAGCTTAGGTGAATGAATCGGGTTCTTTTATTTCTCTAAGGATGGAATGTTAATAGCAACATTGACACAGAGAAATTATTAGATACTAACGAAATTTGTTTGTTAATTTTTTTTTAATATAGGATTAGAAAATATAGGTGTAAAGGTATCTATAGAAATACAAGTACGGCTAAATTTTGGAGCAGGAGCAGTAATAACTAAAAGAGACAAATACTTTCGCAATATTTTAAAAAAATTATTTAATGGCTTAGGGCGAAAACCGGGAAATAATACAATAAATATTCTTACAAGAAGCCTGTAAGTGACAAGGATTTACAATTATTGCAACAAGGAAGCTATCTACTTCGTCAAAATGCCAACATTTTTTCGATTGCATCGAAGTTGGCCCAAAAATGTATTTAAAGTCAGACAACACCTGAATGTATGAGGATGATTTCGGTATATATTGAAAACCTCCGTCATCTTGCAAAGACTAATCCTTGCTGAATAAGATACTTTATATATAAAATCAAATACTCGTATTTCAGCACTAATTTATTCAAATCTAAAACTAGATGTTGGAAAATCTGCAATCATTCGAGTTAAGTGTGATTTAAACTTTGGCGTATAGAATGGGTGGTTAAAAACAGTTTTAGTTTCACTTTTGGCATGGGAATACATTTTTTTTTCTGTTCTACTTCTTTTTTTCTGTTTTCTGTTAAAGGAAATATTTGGTAAGTTCCTGTATCATAAACATGGGATGGTTTGGAAAGCCCTTTATTTTCTTCAACAGACGCGTTTCTCAACAACTGAGCTGCAATATTTTAACATAGACGAAGAACGACCATGACACACAAACTTTCAGCAACAATGAGAAATTGTTCTTCTAATTAGTACAGTTTCCATGAAAAATCTCTTTAAACAATTTGAAAACAGTCTTTGCACACTTCATGAAAGAGATCTCCCCAACTCTCTTTTCTCGAAATTCTGTATGGCAGTAAGGGAAACTCTGAATTCACTTCCCAGTGAACTAAATTTGTCTCAGATACTTACCAGAACACACACCAGATTCCCTGACAGCACTAATGACATGAACCCTCTCCTACTTTTTGTGCCATTATGGATCTGTACTCTTGAGCGCTACAAAGAATAAATTTTTCTGCAGTAAGATGACCCCTAGATTTTTGCATCCCCACATAGATTTTGCACAAATACCTTTTATGGGCGTATGTTCACAGAAAAATATTTTTTTCGTATTTTTATTAAACAAATTGAAAAAAAGACCATTTTCTTTTAATTTTGGTACTTTTCATTGAAGAAATTGAAAAAAGTGACAACTTTCTTTCTTAAAATCCGTGTAATGGTAAGAAGATCTCTTTTCACTGAGTGAAAACGCCCCCGAAAACTGCTTGCCATTTGGAATGCATTTAGGGGGGCATTAAAATGTACGCAAAATCATGCGGAGAAGTTCCTTCATGTGCACTGAACAATATTTTCAGTTCTTAGAAGCATGTAATTCACAAATTTCATGAAACAGATATCTTGATTTATTGAGTGGAGAAAGATAGTCAAGAATGAATACGTGAATGAGTAAGAACAGAAGTGCCAGTCTGGTAAAGATGAATAAAATTAAGGTACTTAAGTTCTGAAAAGCAACTAGAAAGAGTTGTATGCAAATTCAAACTGAATTAAATGTTTAAAAATGGAGACAAAGGTTTTGTTTAATTAAGTATATTTTTGTGCAAAATGATGTGAAGACAATGTTTTTCATTAGGGTGTTGGAAGGATGTTGAAGTGATTGAAAAGTTTTTTGCTGAAAGAGTTTATTATAAATTTCATTCTACCATCAGTGTCCTATAACTGAAGGTCATCCTGATAAACGGCTGGAGAAATGTTTGATAATAGTAACTGGTTGTAGAAAAGCTTCAAAATTATATATATTTAGTTTTTAACTTCTAAAATTCTAGAAAAACCAAAGACTTTTAAATTTGCTTGCTTTCAAGTGTAGGGGGTACATAAATATAGTTGTTTCTGAAATTAAACACGTTGGTACCGCTGAGCAAAAAAAAAAAAAAACTAAAAGAAAAAAAGCTTCTTCGGCTGATCTTCCCTTATCTGATAAAACGAGACTAAAAGTATTAAAACCCTTTGCCAAACATGACATTATGCATAAAAACGCGCGTTTTCATATTGTCACTTTTTATAGCTGGACCGCACAGTTTCCACTATCATTTACCTTTTCACCACAAGCTAAGGATATCCACTATGAGACCACTCCCATGTTCTCAGATGTTGTCGCAATCACGCCAAGTTCTATACTCCCAGACTCTCCAGGCTGGACCATGGAACGAGGATAATCTGCCATAACATGGCTTGATCCAGGATTTCCAGTGAAGGGAGGGGGTGTGGAGCTCAGCCAATAAATCACATTTAACCATCGTCTCGAGCGCACCTAGATATGGCCATTCTTACTAAACTTCCTTTGGGAGGGGAAGACGAAAACACGCTGACAAAATCAAAGTTTAGCCCAAAGTTTGGAAATATATACGTTTAAATATGTTTATATATACATTTTTTTTCTTGAGAACGGTTTTTAACGAGTTTGCAAAATTAGTTTAGAGCCTCGGAAAAAAATTCATACGAGTGACGTTATATTTATAAGCACATTTCAAGAGCATAAATTACATAATTGCCACCCCAGGAGTAGTGGTATCATTTGTATCTATGATGCACGCAAAATTACACAGGATGACAAACTGTGTTTCCAAAAAAAAAAAAATTATAATTGAATAAGGAACAAGTTATTTTAGCGTCAGTAAAGTATAGAAGGAGGAATTAGTATCTATGACACGTACAAAATTACAAAAAAATGACAAATGACTCTGAACAACTAAAGAAGAAGACATGGAACAAGAAACAGCATCAAATCACATTGAACTGCAAACGAAAATAAGACTTAAAACTACAGAATAACACGATAATTATACTATTGCGGAGTCTAGATGATTCAGAAAATTACGCTGGAATAAGGAACGTGTTAAGCAAGAAGGAGGAATGGAATTAACGACAGCATTTCCTAATTAAACTGAAATTGCTGATTTCCCACCCTATTGCCTGTGTAAAGTATTTGAAACATAAATTCGAGAAGCCTTTTCCTGGTGTCTCGTTACTAACAGAGTTAGCAATGTATATGTCAACAATAGCTTATCTAGGGGGTCTTCCGGGAGGGCCAAAGCTTATCGTGTGAACGGTTCGTTCCCAGGTCAGTCGAAAACCCAATCGCTGGGATTTTCGATTCTAGAGAGTTGGGGGCCAAGGGTATACTTTGGAAGGCAGTCCATCTTTCGCCTTCGTCTTAGTTAGTTGTTCTTCTGCTACCTTATTTTCTGTGTATGTTTATTCTCACATTATTAAATAAAGACCATGTACCGACGTTTATTGACTATCTTTGAAATTACGTAAACCGTTACATCAGCCAATATTCAAAGCGCCTTCTTGAAAAACAGTTTCTTTTAAATGAACATTTTGAAATAGGCTGTTACACAATGCCTAATATGGATTTCCTCGCGATAGCTTCTACCTACTAATTTAAATTTCTACAACTGAGAGTCTCCGGTTGATTTCTACCTTCGCTTAGCCATTCTACATTTGGTGTTTTTTTTTTCACCTGATTTTAGATAGTCGACGTGTGATCTACATTTGACAGTTTCCAATCAAAATTTAACATTTTGAATTTGATA
The DNA here is from genome assembly GCF_049724085.1 of Artemia sp. Qi Xiang Cuo. Lineage (NCBI taxonomy): Eukaryota > Metazoa > Arthropoda > Branchiopoda > Anostraca > Artemiidae > Artemia > Artemia sp. Qi Xiang Cuo. The sequence goes on from NC_142806.1 coordinate 26,826,833, forward strand.
ATCGAAAATTAATACTCAATTGTGACTTCATTTGATGCTAGTAATTTAATTGAGACCAACTGCAGGTGGATTCGAGACAGACTACCTTTCGTAAGTGATATAACACGGTTAAACAACCCAGTAAAATTTATCAGACCTTTATTCTTAAAAGTGAATCTATTGCCCAAAATCTAACATCCGTAATTGAATAAAGGTATTTAAAACCATTATTTAAATTTTTAGAGTAATTTCTTCTTCAAATTTTGATCCCAGTATGGCAGTTATTATTTCTACACTCGATCGGGTGGAAATTGGATACAACAAAAAGGTTGCTGTTAATTTTGTTAAAACTGTGGAGGATAAATGACATATTTCCACCTCTTTTGTTTGATTCTAATGATCCTGATTTTGATCAAGATGAACTTTATTATTACCTTCAAAAGATCAAGTTGTAAGCTTTATCTTTAATGTTCAAGAGTTGGGCGAGTCCATTCAATGGTACTTACAAACAAATATACTATTTTGCAGAGATAGATATTTAAGTCCATAGATGTTTCATATAAAACAATCTTTATTTATATCAAAGCCATAGTTTTCTACATACTTATCACGTACAATGCATACGTTCGACTCTCCCTCTCTAATGGTTAAACATACAAATATATACTTGTCTTTCTACAGGTTTATAAATATTTTCTAGGAATCCTTTCACTTTTCACATTACTGGGTAAACCTATATTCAAAGAAATCCCTTGGATTCCGTGACAAACGAAAGCTGTGTTGCAACAAAAATATTGACAGCTACACAGGGTCGTCTCAACTTCTAAATGTTTCTCAACCACCGCAGTTCTATCAACCGAAGGTGACCGAAGCCTACCAATCTACGCACATCTCCTGTCGTGAAATCTCCACCCATCAAAGAAGAAACCTTGGAGGGATCGGCATACAGTGAAAAACAAAGAGTAAGTGTGAGCCCTAAAGTTTTGTGCGCATAGGAAACAGTTAGGAGTGCTTAGGCTAGCTATTTTCTTGTATCAATTTTTAGTTTTTTTTTTAACCATGAATATCCCAGAATTAAATCCTGAAAATTATAATTTTGATGAAGTAAAAGCGAAAGCCTTCCTTGCACAGCAAGAATTACGAAGCATAGAAATACCCCCTACCTTTGATACAAATAGCGATGAGTATGACGAAGAAATAATCAGTAAGTTTTATTCTGACTTAAGTCTTTGGGAAGCAGCGGCAATGGCCCATTATCTACAAATTTCCTCTAAACAGCGTCCAACAAATAATTCACCGTCAAGTGATAACCTTTCAATCAGAGCAACAACAGATTTAGCTTCATTAATAACACCATTAACTGAGGTCTCACAGATAAATGAATTTATTAGCCAACTGAAAAGAATTCAAGATACCTTAACGTGGTCGGAAAAGCAAGTGGTTGCCACAGCAGGCATGCTAATGAAAGGGGACTTTTCTATTTTTTTTGATGATTTAAATAAGGGGAATTTAACACTTGATACATTACGGAAAAATCTGTTGGAGGCTTTTGTTCCTCAACGCAGCCCCGGGCAAATCTTACAAGATCTTGTGGGATGTAAACAATTTCCGGATGAAACAGTATATCAGTTCTTAAAACGAGTTGAAAGGGCCGCTAAGTCTTACGCGAATTCAATGGAATTCCAACCTTCTTTACAAAATCTGCTATAAAATTAAACATAATTTTTACTATGATTTATGATTATTATCTGATTATGATTTATTATCAATTTCCCTATTGAGAGAAAAATCTTGGTAACAGCAGCAATGTTATCCATATATATATATATAATTTCCATTAACTAAATTAATGCACTATTTTTAGGGGATGTTAAAAAAAAAATTACATTGACTGCTGGGTGAGATGCCTAGTGGACGACGGAGACGTAGAGTCTAACCCTGGGCCTATATTCAAGTCCATAGATGTTTCATATAAAACAGTCTTTATTTATATCAAAGCCATGGTTTTCAACATACTTATCACGTACAATGCATACGTTCGACTCTTTCTCTCCAAAAGCTCAACACACCAATATATACGTATCTTACTATGGGTTTATGAATATTTTCTAGGAATCTAATCACTTTTCACATTACTCTGGTTAAACACATATTCAAGGAAATCCCTTGGATTCCGTGACAAACGAAAGCTGTGTTGCAACAAAAATATTGACAGCTAGGTTAATCTATTAACATAATTTAAATCAGGAAGAGACTTTACAAAGACATGGGTCCCAACAAACCCTCCAACTCCACCGAGCACCACCCCAATTAATCCTCCAATAGAACAGCCTCAACAGTCCCAAGTAAGAGGATCGGTAATTGACCCTCTTTCAGCAATAACGCCAGTCACAAAGCAAGAAAGTGGAAAAATAATTGAGTTTGTTTCGCAGTTACAAAAATTTCAGTTGTTGTTGAATTGGCCTGATTCAAGAGCTTTACACACCGCGTCACTTTTGGGCCATGGTTTGTTTCGCCCCCTTTTGAGGATCTGGATCCCTAGAGTATAAATTTGTCAAGTTTAAAACGTGGATTACTTTTAGCATATACCCCAGGCAAAACAGTAGCCAAAATGGTTGCAGAGTTTGTAGGCGTGGTTCAATTTAAGGATGAAGCGGTATATCTATTCTATAAAAGGATGCAAAAATTAGAAAGGTAATGTAGGTTATCGTTAGAAGCCAGTGATGATGGTGTAGTCCTTGGAAGACTTGCTCTTAATTTATTGAAGGAGGGGATAAGACCGTCCTACAAACGGTATTTGTTAGAGCATAGTGCAGAAATGTTTTGTTTAGGTGATGCGTACAAGGTTGCAAATTCCACAATTGACCTCAATACAAATACCATTACATTTGGAGGTTATCTTTAATGACAGGGACAAGGTAATAAAACTGTCTCACCGCAGGATTGTGGGAGAGTTTGAGGATATTTCTAACGGATGAATTGAGGCTGCCAAGGCAGACATAAAAATAGAAACCGAGAGAGATTACTTAGGTTTAGACTGTGAACATATAGGAAAACTTCAAAGAGAAGACGCCACATTAAAAACTTTAATTGAATACCTTGAGGTGATAGGAAAAAGGTCAAAGGCCTGTATAGCTACCCAGGGAAAGGATTAGAAGACAAGTGGTGGCGAGGACTCCTTGCTCTGGAAGCCAAAGTCCCAGCTGTGAAGCCACCGGACTCCCGGTTCTGTATATATATATATATATATATATATATATATATATATATATATACACACACTACTATCACTATCACTACTATCACACTACTACACATATATATATATATATATATATATATATATATATATATACTATATATATATATATATATATATATATATATATATATATATATATATATATATATACACACACACACACACACACACACACACACACACACACACACACACATATATATATATATATATATATATATATATATATATATATATATATATATATATATATATATATATATATATATATATATATATATATATATATATATATATATATATATATATATATATATATATATATATATATATATATATATATATATATATATATATATATATATATATATATATATATCTATATCTATCTATATTTTCTTTTTTTTTTTTTTTTTTTTTTTTTTTTTTTTTTTTTATATATATATATGTATATATATATATATATATATATATATATATATATATATATATATATATATATATATATATATATATATATATATATATATATATATATATATATATATATATATATATATATATATATACTCGTATATAATAATAATAATAATGATTTATTTACCCACCATCTACAATTGATTATAGTCCAGCAAGGAAAAATAAAAGAAAAAAAAAACTAATTACACCAATAAAAAGAAACACTTAAGTTATTATTGGAGAAAAACGTCGTCTATTCAGTATTACTTTTATCACAGACTTCTCACGGATTCTTGACGTTTCTTTGACAGGATTCATAATTCCTAATTTTTCAAGACGGGAATTTTGGTGCCGCTTAGGAATAAACAACAGAAACTTTGCGTATTCAGAATAGCTCTTACTAATTTTATCTATTTCACTTTTGGCAAGTAGATGACCCGCACCTGCGAGGTAAATAAAGCGAGAATGTCAAACTAAGCGATAAATATAAGCAAGTAATTTCCTGGAGTATCGCCCCCGATTTGGAACAACAATACTGTAAACACGTTTAATGGCGATGGTTGTGTGCTTCACAATGGATTTTCTGGTTTTGTGGAGCAATTCGGAAATCCTTAACCCAAGGTATTTCAACTCTTGACACAGCAGGGACTGAATGATTTACAAGGGAAACACTATCGCTCTTAGCCGTGTTGATAGCTAGAAACTCGCCATTTTCAATATTAATAAAAAGTCCGATTGACTGTAATTGGTTTTGCAGTCTGTTTAAGTTATCTTGCAAGCCTGTCTTTGATCTGCTGAGAAGAAGAACATCATCGGCGTAAGCTATGTAAGATAAGTCGGTACCGTGAAGTAGAAGAGATGAAGAGATGTAGTTCAGAATCTGAGAAATTGCATGTTTAAATATGACAGGACTAAGAACACTGCCTTGCCTCACGTCTCTTTTGACTTTAATTGGTTCTGAAACTGTAAGTAGTAATGCATCTATATATTTGAACCCTACGCCTGAGGCATGGGTATGTGTGTAGTTTAACCGGTACATTGGGTTACCACCGGTCAGTCACCTATTACAATGAACGATACATGGCTTGGCAGACAGGTTTTCTATTGTGACACCCATTTTTTGGAGGTCAAACTCATGGATACATGTTTATTTTTTTTTTTTTTAAACTGGTATTTTTTCAATGAAGCCCATAGCACTTTGCAGAAACCCGTGAATGTAGGACTGAAAGTCCATTCGTAGTATACCTGAATCCAATTACTAATCAAGTTAGTGTGACCGCCATTTTTTGATCTGGTTAGGTGGGTATAATCTGGTTTGGTTCGTTATTGTGAGAGGGTTACTCAATTTACATCTTAGTGTTAACTGGGCGATCTAATTGCGTAGGTACTAAAGGAACATTTGAAGGTGGAGAAAAAAAGGGGTAATTAGTGATTGGATAATTTTAACAAGAAATGACTGAAAAGTGTTTTGAAGGAGATGGAATGAATGTGTACTGTATAATACACAAGTGATGATTTGCACAGTGTTGTCAATTTTGAATAGTTTCGAAATAAAAAAAATTAACATGAAATGGCTGAAAAGTGTTTTGAGGGAGTTGAGTTGCACGAGGGTTGACTTGCACGAGGGTTCAGTTACATGAGGATTCAGTTACCCGGGGAGTAGTTACATGTGCGCGAGTCGCACGGCGGTTCCGTGGGCAGGTGTGGCGGTTCGCCCGGGGTACAGGTACAGGGGGGGTCCAGTTGCACGGGGGGCATCTGCTGTAAAAAACACTTCATTCTAAACAAATACGAACATTTTGAAAAGCAGACAAAAAATTGGACACTATAATCAGAATTATTTGATTAACATTTAAAAAGGGGTAATGAGATATCTGATCTGTATAATACACTAGTGATGTTTGATAAGTATTGTCAATTTAAAATAGGATCTAACGTTCCCTTCGTTCCCCCATTTCTTAGGGCAGGGAGGGGTCAATTTTGGAGGGAAAACATCTGCATCAAGGGGAAGGCTCAGAGACCCTTCGTTCCCACATTTCCGAGGGCAGGGGAGGGGGAGAAGGTGATAGTATTCCAATACAATAATTCAAGCATAATAGAATTTATGCTCCTAGTGGAAGCCCGTAAAGCCCTTCCCCCTCCCCGTGCTAGGATTATTGCCTGGCTCTACCTCTAAATACAGAGAATTAAGGTGATAGTATTCCGATACAATAAGTCAAGTATAATAGAATTTATGCTCCTAGTGGAACCTTGTAAAACCCTTCCCCCTCGCCCGCACTAAGTTTATTGCCTAGCTGTGACAATGGATATTACCTCTAAATACAGAGAATTAAGGTTATAGTATTCCGATACAATAAGTCAAGTATACTAGAATTTATGCTCCTAGTGGAAGCTCGTAAAACCCTTCCCGCTCCCCGCGCGAGGACTACTGCCTAGCTTTGACAATGGATATTACCTCTAAATACAGTGAGTTAAGGTGATAGTATTCCGATACAATAAGTCAACTATAATAGACTTTATGCTCCTAGTGGAAGCTCGTAAAGCCCTTCCCCCACCCCGCGGTAGGATTATTGCCTGGCTGTGTCAATGGATATTACCTCTAAATACAGAGAATTAAGGTGATAGTATTCCGATAAAATAAGTCAAGTATACTAGAATTGATGCTCCTACTGGAAGCTCGTAAAACCCTTCCACTCCCCACGCTAGGATTATTGCCTAGCTATGACTATGGATATTAAATCTAAATATTGAGACTTAAGGTGATAGTATTCCGATACAATAAGCCAAGTATAAAAGAAATTATAATTCTATTCAAACCTCGTCAGTACATACCCCCGCCCCCGCACTCGGGGAATTCCCTAGCGATGACAATGGATATTAGTTCAAAATACCTAGAATAAAAGTGATAGTATCCAGATACAATAAGTCAAGTATAATTGAATTTATGCTCCTAGTGGAAACTCGTAAAACCCTTCCCCCTCCCCGCGCTAGGATTATTGCCTGGCTGTGACAATGGATATTACCTCTAAATACAGAGAATTAAGGTGATAGTATTCCGATACAATAAGTCAAGTATACTAGGATTTATACTCCTAGTGGAAGCTCGTAAAACCCTTCCCCCTCCCCCCCATAGGAATAATGCCTAGCTTTGACAATGGATATTACCTCTAAATATAGAGAATTAAGGTGATAGTATTCCGATACAATAAGTCAAGTATAATAGAATTTATGCTCCTAGTGGAACCTCGTAAAACCCTTCCCCCTCACCCGCACTAGGATTATTGCATAGCTGTGACAATGGATATTACCTCTAAATACAGAGACTTAGGGTTATAGTATTCCGATACAATAATTCAAGCATAGTAGAATTTATGCTCCTAGTGGAATCTCGTAAAACTCTTCCACCTCCCCGCGCTAGGATTATTGCCTGGCTGTGACAATGGATATTAACTCTAAATAAACAGAATTAAGGTGATAGTATTCCGAGAAAATAAGTCAAGTATAATAGAATTTATGCTCCTAGTGGAAGCTCGTAAAACCCTTCCCCCTCTCCCGCACAAGGATTATTGCCTAGATGTGACACTGGATATTACCTCTAAATACAGAGAATGAAGGTGATAGTATTCCGATACAATAAGTCAAGTATACTAGAATTTATGCTCCTAGTGGAAGCTCGTAAAACACTTCCCCCTCCCCTCGCTAGGATTATTGCCTAGCTATGACAATGGATATTACCTCTAAATACAGAGAATTAAGGTGTTAGTATTCCGATACAATAAGTCAAGTATAATAGAATTAATGCTCCTAGTGGAAGCTCGTAAAACCCTTCCCACTCCCCCACTAGGATTATTGCCTAGCTGTGACAATGGATATTACCTCTAAATACAGAGAATTAAGGTGATAGTATTCCGATACAATAAGTCAAGTATACTAGAATTTATGCTCCTAGTGGAAGCTCGTAAAACCCTTCCCCCTCCCCGCGCTAGGATTATTGCTTAGCTGTGACAATGTATATTACCTATAAACATAGAGAATTAAGGTTATAGTATTACGATAAAATTAGTTAAGTATAATATACTCTTTGCTGCTAGGGGAACCTCGTAACACCCTTCCGCCTCTCCTCACTAGGATTATTGCCTAGCGGTGAAAATGAATATTAACTCTAACTAAAGAAAAGTAAGATGATATTATTCATAAACAATAATGCAAGAAGAATAGAATATATGCTCCTAGTGGAAGCTCGTAAAACCCTTCCCCCTCCCCGCGCTAAGATTATTGCCTAGCTGTGACAATGGATATTACCTCTAAATACAGAGAATTAAGGTGATAGTATTCCGATACAATAAGTCAAGTATAATAGAATTGATGCTCCTACTGGAAGCTCGTAAAACCCTTCCCACTCCCCGCGCTAGGATGATTGCCTAGCTGTGACAATGGATATTACCTCTAAATACATAGAATTAAGGTGATAGTATTCCGATACAATAAGTCAAGTATACTAGAATGTATGCTCCTAGTGGAAGCTCGTAAAACCCTTCCCCCTGTAAAATCTGAGCTAATAAGGGTTTTTGACTGTAAACTCTAGTTTGTTGAAAGAAAATTGTGGAAAATACAATTCTCTGGTTCAAATGTGAAACTTAAGTCCTTTTTTGGATTGAAGAATAAAACTATATCCGTAAAATCTGAACTAATAATTCATTATTTTTTTCATAAGAACAAACTATTTTTTTTTAAACTTCGAAATTTTTAAAGTTTATTTATTTTTTTCTTTGTGTATCTATATTAAAATGTACAATTATGCTTTCGGTTCAATTAATTATACTCTATGATTGGTCTTAGGCAAGAAGGGGCTTTCCGACCGGTGCTCTATGACCAATTATGGTCACTGCCTAGTCTACTCCATGTATTAAATCAGTATTTTTTACACAGTGGAATGATAAACACATAAGTCATATCTTTTAAAAAAGAAAGTGAAGATGGAACATTTTAATAGAGGGTTTTCTCATAACAAGGTTATTGTAGCATTGAATGCCGACAAGGACAAGTATTTAAACTATGAAACAAGTACAAGTGGTAGCACTATTGGAAATGTATGCATGCATTTTCATGACAGTAAGGAATTAAATTTCTTTGGGATACCGAAAAAATTCAACTCTTATGATGGGGGTTATGCGAGATTGAGATCTCCAGAGATGATTGCACTCAAAGAGAATGCTAACATAAAAATAATTGTTGATGATGGAGGACAATTCCTTGCTACTGCTGCAGGTAACACATTACCTACGGATACATCCAATCATCAGCTTTCGGGTATTAGCATTCAACGGAAGGCTAATAAAAGAAAGGCCTACTCTGCTACTAATATCGTAAGCAATATCTTGTTTACGTGACGAAACTTCTACCTGTGTAAAAATAATGTGTTAATAGACAGTGAAATTGCAAGAAAAATAAAAATGGCATTGTCAAAAAATATCACTACGGAATATAAAGATGAAACGATGAAGAACAAAGTACCAGCAAACATTACTGGCATTGATCAAACAGTCAATGAATCAAATAATAGCAAAGACGAAAAGCATATTGAGCCTGCTCATGAGACACCAGTAAAAATTGTGTATGATTCAAAATGGAATAATGATTATTCTACTGATTACGAACTAAGAGACGACAATAACTACAATATCAAGAGAGAACATGGTGAACTATTTTATAGAACAGATGCAAAATGTCCAAACTTAATCATTGATATTAATAATTTATCATAATATGTTTTTGTATTAATATTCAACATAGCATTATTTCATTAAAAATATTACATTATTATGAGTTCATTATTTTTTGGAGTAAGCTAGCGTATCAAGTGTTTAGAATGTATATTAAAACATAGGAGATGTAGGAAAAGGAATTTGCGTACATCTATTGTCAGACACCCTATTTCCTTAAAACCTGAGCTATTAAGGGTTTTTGACCGTAAACTCTAGTTTTTTTTGTAAGAAAATTATTGAAATACAATTCTCTGGTTCAAGTGCGGAATTTATGTCTATTTTTGGATCGAAAAATAAAACTATTTCCGTAAAATCTGAGCTAATAAGGCTTTTTCGACCGTAAACTCTAGTTTCTTGTAAGAAAATTATGTAAAATACATTTTTGTACGTATCTTAAAATGACAAAATGTCATTCTTGAATTCACCTCTTGGATACACAATACAGAAATTATAAAAAAAAATTGTAATACTTCCCCCCAAACTCAAATTTTCCAAAATTCTACTATAGAAGCTTTT
>NC_142806.1:27363467-27435647 GCF_049724085.1 Artemia sp. Qi Xiang Cuo
CTGCCAGAAGTAGTTAAGCAACAGGCAAAGCAACAGGCAAGGCAAAGGACATTAAGAAAGTAACTTACTCTGAAATGGTCTTTGAAAAGTGCCCGCGGCACTTCCTGGCAACCGCAGCGGCCACCTCGGCCTTAGGCCGCCGCAGCGGCCGCCCCCCGGGGGTGGGGTGGGGAGTCCCAATTCTTTTTTTGTAAATAAAAAATGTGATATTATTTTAAGTGTATTGTTTAATAAAATGTTTTTCCTAGTGTATATTTAAAATAAATGTTGTATTTTTGTTATAAATAAATAATATAAAAAAAGTGCATTTATTAGATATAAAGTGTTTTTTTTCCTAGTGCTTATTTAAACTAAATGTTTATGTTTTTCTTATAAATAAAAAAAGAAGTGTATGATTCTTGTTTAATGTGCCTTTTTCTAATATCATTATTTGTAAAGTGTTGCTTTTATGTTAATAATACAAGAAAATATGATTCTTTATTGATTTTGTTCTTCTTCTCATTATTCATGAACGGAGTAGTAATAGGGAAATTATTTAGTCATTAGACATCTATAGTCTACAGTTAGTTGTAGATGAGCTGTTGAAGGGAACAGCAATATGTATCAATTTAAAACACCATTCAGATCGTTTCTGGATGGTCCAGCAATGTCAAGCCAAAGGACACTCTTAACTAAAATAATTAAAAATTGCGATAAAATGTTTATGGAAAAGCCGAAAAAAATCTACTATTGCTACAGTATTTGGCAGGAGTCATACGATAAAACAAAAGAAATTGTTACATCGGGCATGCAGATACAATTCATACAGGGACTTCATGTTTTCAACTTTATTGAACCAAACTGATGGCTGATTATGGATGATTTAGCTAAATTCATTGAAAAATGGTCCCAGGAAATGCTAGAACTGTTCACTGTTTACTCTCATCATGCACAGATATCCATTATTCTAGTTCTACACAATCTCTTTCATCAGAGAAAATGTATGCAAACACTTGCATTGAACTGCACCTACTATATCATCTACAAAGTTGTTCGTGATTCTAGCTTGCTTGTAACTCTCAATAAACAAATATATCCTGGCACCCCCGAAATTCTGCTCTCAAAGTACAATCAGGCAACTAATAAACCCTACGGCTACATCCTATTGGATCTTAATAAAAATATACCCAAGGATCTGCGTGTAGTCACATATATTTTTGACAATGAAATTACAGTATATCTCCCAGTGAACAGTAAAAAAGGCTATTAGTTGCCACCATGACACTAAAAAAACTTCATGTAAATAGACTTTTATTTTCCGTTTTAAAAACTTCCAAACCCCCACTTAGGAAAGCCATACTTGAACTTGGTATTAACAACGATTTCATTAATCTAATATCTGAATTTTGTTTAAATTTAACCGAGGGTAATGTTCAACTGCCAGAAGTAGTTAAGCAACAGGCAAAGCAACAGGCAAGGCAAAGGACATTAAGAAAGTAACTTGCTCTGAAATGGTCTTTGAAAAGTATTTCTTGGTGTTGGGGTATCCTAAAAGCTGTAAAGTATAGTTTTGGGTGAAAAAGATAAGTACTTCAACTTGTAAAATTGGTTTAGTAGTGACAATAAGAAAGTAACTTGTTCTGAATTGGTCTTTGAAAAGTATTTATTGATGTTGAGGTATCCTAAGAGCTTTAAATTAAAGTTTTGGATGAAAAAAGTTACATACTTCTACTATTAAATTGGGTTTATAAGAGACACTATGAAAGTAAATTAGTCTGAAATGGTCATTGAGTAGTATTTATTTATGTTGATGTATACTAAAAGCTGTAAAGTATAGTTTTGTTTGAAAAAAATAAGTACTTCAACTTGTAAAATGGGTTTAGAAGGATAATTAAGAAGTAACCTGTTCTTGTATGTTGTTTGAAAGTATTTCTTTGTGTTGAGGTATCCAAAAAATTGTTATGTAAAGCTGTGAGTGAAAAAGATGGATACTTTAACTTGTAAAATGGCTTTAGGAGGGAAATTATGAACAAATTGCTCTGAAATGACTTTTGAAAGGTATTTCATGGTGTTGAGGCATCCAAAAAGGTGTAAAGTAAAGTTGGGGGTTGAAAAGGATTGATGCTTCAACTTGTAAAATGGGTTTAGAAAAGGTATTAACAAAGGAACTTGCTCTGAAATGTCTTTTGCAAAGTATTTCTTGGTGTTGAGGTATCCAAAAAGCTGTAAAGTAAAGTTGTGGGTGAAAAGGATGGGTACTTCAAGTTGGAAAATGGGTTTAGAAGGGACATAAAGAAAGGAACTTTCTCTGAAATGTCGTTTTAAAAGTATTTCTTCGTATTGAGGTATACAAAAAGCTGTAAAGTAAAGTTTTGGGTGAAAAGAATCGGTCCCTTAAGTTGTAAAATGGGTTAGGAGGGACAGTATGAAAGGAACTTGCTCTGAAATGCCTATTGAAAAGTATTGCTTGGTGTTGAGGTATCCAAAAAGTTGAAAAGTACAGTTGTGGGTGAAAAGGATGGGTACTTCAAGTTGGAAAATGGGTTTAGAAGGGACATTAAGAAAGGAACTTGCTCTGAAATGTCTTTTGAAAGGTATTTCTTGGTGTTGAGGTAACCAAAAAGCTGTAAAGTAAGTTGTGGGTGAAAAGGATGAATCCTTCAAGTTGGAAAATGGGTTTAGAAGGGACATTAAGAAAGGAAATTGCTCTGAAATGAATTTTGAAAAGTATTTCTTGGTGTTGTGGTATCCAAATAGCTTAAAAGTAAAGTTGTGGGTGAAAAGGATGGGTACTTCAAGTTGGAAAATGGGTTTAGAAGGGACATTAAGAAAGGAACTTGCTCTGAGATGCCTTTTGAAATGTATTTCTTTGTTTTGAGGTATTCAAAAAGCTTTAAAGTATAGTTCTTGGTGAAACGGATGGTTCCTTTAAGTTGTAAATAGGGCTTAAAAGGTACTTTAAGAAAGTAACTGGCTCTTAAATGGCTTTGAAATGTAATAGTTTGTGGTGTGGTATCCAAAAATGAGTAAAGTAAAGTAATGGATGAGAAGGATAGGTACATAAAGATGGAAATTGGGTTAAGAAGGAACATTAAGTAAGGAACTTGCTCTGAAATGCCTTTTGAAAGGTATTTATTTGTGCTGAGGAATCCAAAAAGCTGTACACTAAATTTGTGGGTGACACGGGTGGGTACTTCAATTTGGCAAATGGGTTTAGTAGTGACTTTAAGAAAGGAACTTGATATGAAATGCGTTTTGAAAAGTATTTCTTGTTGTTGAGGTATCCAAAAAGCTGTAAAGTAAAGTTTTGGATGAAAAGGATGAATGCTTCAACTTGTAAAATGGGTTTAGAAGGGACATTAAGAAAGGAACTTGCTCTAAAATGGTCTTTGAAAAGTATTTCTTGGTGTTGGGGTATCCAAAAAGCTGTAAAGTATAGTTTTGGGTGAAAAAGATAAGTACTTCAACTTGTAAAATGGGTTTAGGAGGGACAATAAGAAAGTAACTTGTTCTGAAATGGTCTTTTGAAATTATTTTTTGGTGTTGCTGTATCCTACAAGCTGCAAACTATAGTTTCGGATGAAAAAGATTAGTAGTTCAACTTGTAAAATGAATTGAGGAGGGACATTAAGAACGTATCTTGCTCTGAAATGGTCTTTGGAAAGTATTCCTTGGTGTTAGGGTCTCATAAAAGCTGTAAAGTATAGTTGTGGGTGAAAAAGATAAGTACTTCAACTTGTAAAATGGGTTTAGGAGGGACATTAAGAAAGTAACTTGCTCTGAAATGGTCTTTGAAAAGTATTTCTTGGTGTTGAGGTATCCTAAAAGTATTTTGAAAAGTATTTCTTTGTGTTGAGGTATCCTAAAAGCTGTAAAGTATAGTTGGGGGTGAAAAAGATAAGTACTTCAACTTGTAAAATGGGTTTAGGAGGGACATTAAGAAAGGAACTTGCTCTGAAATGTCTTTTGAAAAGTATTTCTTGGTGTTGAGGTATACAAAAATCTGTAAAGTAAAGTTGTGGGTGAAAAGGATGGGTACTTCAAGTTAGAAAATGGGTTTAGAAGGGACATTAAGAAAGGAAATTGCTCTGAAATGTCTTTTTAAAAGGTATTTCTTGGTGTTGAGGTATCCAAAAAGCTGTAAAGTAAAGTTGTGGGTGAAAAGAATGGGTACTTCAAGTTGGAAAATGGGTTTAGAAGGGACATTAAGAAAGGAAATTGCTCTGAAATGTCTTTTGAAAAGTATTGCTTGGTGTTGAGGTATCCAAAAAGCTGTAAAGTAAAGTTGTGGGTGAAACGGATGGGTACTTCAAGTTATAAAATGGGTTTAGAAGGGATATTAAGAAAGGAACTTGCTCTTAAATGCCTTTTGAAAAGCATTGCTGGGTGTTGGGCATTCAAAAAGCAGTATAGTAAAGTTGTGTGTGAGCAGGATGGGGACTTAAACTTGTAAAATGGGTTTAGGATGAACATTATGAAAAGAACTTGTTCTGAAATACCATTTGAAAAGTATTGATTGGTGTTGGAGCATTCAAAAAGCTGTGATGTAAAGTTTTGGGCGAAATGGATGGGTACTTAAACCTGTAAAATGGGTTTAGGAGGGATATTAAGAAAAGAACTTGTTCTGAAATGCCATTGAAAAGTATTGCTTGGTGTTGGAGCATTCAAAAATCAGTATAGTAAAGTTGTGGGTGAAAAGGATGGGTACTTCAACTTGTAAAATGGGTTTAGGAGGGACATTAAGAAAGGAAATTGCCCTGAAATGTCTTTTGAGAATTTGTTATTGGTTACCTGGTTTACAAAAAGCTGCCGTTTAAAGTTGTGGGTGAGAACAAGGTTTGCGCCAACTAATAAAAATGGGTTAGAAGGGTCACTAATGAGTGGCCGTGCTCTGGCTAGTCTTTTTAAAAGGTCATACTTTTGGTGTTTATCTTCAAAAAGCTTAACAGTACAAATGTGGGTGAAAAGGATGGGGACTTCAAGTTGGAAAATGGGTTTAGGACGGTCACTAAGAAAATAACTTGTTCTGAAATGTCTTTTGAAAAGTATTGCTTGGTGTTGGGCATTCAAAAAGCTGTAAAGTAAAGTTGTGGGTGTAAAGGATGGGTACTTCAACTTGTAAAATGGGTTTAGGAGGGATATTAAGAAAAGAACTTGTTCTGAAAGGTCTTTTGAAAATTATTTCTTGGTGTGGAGTATTCAAAAAGCAGTATAGTAAAGTTGTGGGCGAAAAGGATGGGCAGTTCAACTTGTAAAATGGGTTTAGGATGGACATTAAGAAAATAACTTGTTCTGAAAAGATATAATAAAGCCATATAAAAGTATTAAAAATGGGGGCTCCGGGGCCTTTGGGGCGCCGGGGGTCTGGGGGGCCCTTTAGGGCCGGGTGGCCCTTTGGGAGCCCTGTGGACCTTTGGGGACTGGGGGAGGGCCTTTGGGGGGCCCGGGGAGGGTCTTTGGGGTCTGGGGAGGGCCTTTGGGGGTCTGGGGGGCACTTGAGGGCCGATTGGTCTTTTGGGAGCCCGGTGGACCTTTGGGGTCCGGTTGTGGGCCTTTGGGGGTCCGGGGGGCCCTTTGGGAGCCTGGTGGTCTTTTGGGAGCCCGGTAGACCTTTGGGGACCGGGGGGCTTCCTTTGGGGTTGGGGTGGGGTATGAGGAGCCTTTGGGGTTGGGGTAGAGGACCTCACGACACTGTTAAAATACAACTTGTGTATTATAAGGACCACAGAGTTTTACCCTCAAATTCTCTTCTAAAATCATCTTTTAAATCATCTTTTAAAATGTCTAACTGTTTCGCCGAAATAATTCCCTAAAATAATAATTTGTTCTGAAAAGATATAATAAAGCCTTAAAAAAGTATTAAAATGGAGGCTCAGGAGCCTTTGGGGCGCCGGGGGCCCTTTGGGAGCCCGGAGGACCTTTGAGGATCGGTGGCTTCCTTCGGGGTTGGGGTGGGGGGATCGGAACCCTTTGGGGTTGTGGAAGGGGACCCCATAACACTGTTCAAATGAAACTTGTGTATTAAAACGACCAAAGAGTTTCACCCTCAAATCCTTTTCTAAAATCATCTTTTAAATCATCTTTTAAAATGTCTCTAACTGTTTCGCCGAAATAATTCCATAACCTATCTAAAACGGTTTTGCCCAAATAATCCCTAAACGTAATTTCAGCGTGTTCCTTTTGTTTGGCATCCCTGTGCTTTCACATTTGAAATTACAAAGAAACCTTTTCGCGCGCTAAGATCAAAACATTCGCTCGGAAACGATTCTCTTTAGAAACAACAAATTAATTCCCCTTTCATGCCAATCAATCAATCATGACATCATCTGTCATGTGTGATCTAAACTTTGCCCCGGAAACATTCTCTTGGTAGAACTCCAAAGACATTAATTAACTTGACGTCATCTGTCAGACATTAATTAACCTTGCCCGGGAACAATTTGATTAATGACTCAATAACCCATGAAAGTGAGAAAGTTCCTGTTTTTTCAGTCTCACTGACAAAAACCATAAATTGCTGTTGACATCCATGAAAAACATCAAATAAATTGATCAACACACATAACCATCCAAGAAAACAGACATCAATGTGAGAAAATTCCTGTTTTTTCATTCTCACTGACAACAAACATACATAAATTATGTAAAAAAAAGTTGTAGGTGGCAGCAGGGGTGCGTGATCGGACCTCCTGAGGCATCTCTACTCACACTTACGCTATTTTGATTTGGTTAGATTTTAAAAGCAGAAATAGGCCCAAAAGTTTGAACATAGTACCCTCAGTCGTTCTTGGGGTACTGCTGAGATGCCTTATTGGGAATGAGCATTAACACAGTGCCTTTTTGATTTAATCTTAAGGCAACATTTAGTTTTTAAATATAATAGGCAAATGGGAGGGTGGGCATGGGAGGGGGACTAGTTGCCCTCGAATCCCTTTCGACTAATAACCCTTTTTTACCACTTTCTATTTTCAATCTAATGAGCCCTTTCGAGGTTCCTAAGACGACTCCTTCGATACAAAGTACCCTGTTCTAAAAAAAAAAAAAAAATAAAAAAAAAAAAAATAAAGCATTGTAATCAAATCGATGTTTAATAAAAAAATGCCAAGCCTTCAAATAACTTTTGACTATAAAAAAGGCACTAGGCCTTTCAATTTCTAATCGAATGAGCCCTTTTTGGGTTTCTACAACAACCCATTCTATAAATACCTTATATACCCCAAGGGTATAAATTACAAACCTTGCCCTGAGGGCTGTGAGGAGGGTTGTCATCCTCAAAGACCTAATTTTCAGAACTTTCAACTACGTTAAACAAAATGGCTATCTCAAAATTTTGATTGGATGTGCTTGGGGAAATGACGTGCGTGAGAGGGGCGTTAGTTGCTCTACAATCACTTTCAATAATTAAAAAAGGCACTATCCCTTTTAATTTCCAATCGAATGAGCCCTTTTGAAGTTTCTATGACAACGCTTACAAAAAAAAACTTATATGCCCCAAGGGCATAACTTACAACCCTTGCAAAGACGGCTGGGGGGGGGCTGTCATCCACAAAAACCTAATCTCCAGAACTTTCAACTACGTTGAACAAAATTGCTATCTCAAAATTTTGATTGGATGTGCTTGGGGAAATTGTGGGGTGAGAGGAGGGTTAGTTGCCCTCCAATAACTTCCGACTATTAAAAAGGGCAGTAGCCCTTTTAACTTCCAATCAAATGAGCCCTTTTTGAAGTTTTTACGACAAAGCTTTCTATAGAAACCCTAATGACCCAGGGCATAACTTACAACCCTAGATCTGAGGGCAGTGAGGGGGTTGTCATCCTCAAAGACATAATTTCCAGACCTTTCAAATAGGGTGAACAAAATGACTATCTCAAAATTTTGATTGTATGTGTTTGGGGAAATGGTGGGCGTGAGAGGAGGGTTATCTGCCATCCAAATACTTTCGACTATTAAAAAGGGCACTTGCCTTTTCAATTTCCAATCGAATGATTCCTTTTTGAAGTTTCTAAGAAAACGCTTTCTATAATAAAAAAAAAACCTTGTGGGGGGAGTGTCATCCTCAAAAACATAATTTCAAGACTTTTTGACTACGTAGAACAAAATGGCTATCTCAAAATGTTGATCGGAAGTGTTTGGGGAAACAGTGGGTGTGAGAAGGGTGTTAGTTATCCTCCAATTACTTTCGATTATTAAAAACAGCACAAGTCCATCCAATTTCCAATCTAATGAGCCCTTTTTGAAGTTTCTACAACATCACCATCTATAAAGACCTTATATGCCCCCAGGGTATAACTTACAACCCTTGCCCCGAGTGCTCTGAGGGGGTTATCATCCTTAAAGATATAACTTCTAAAACTTTTAAATACGTTGAACAAAGTGGCTATCTAAAAATTTTGATTTGATGTGTTTGGGGAAAAGGTGGGCATGAGAGGGGGGTAAGTTGCCCTTAAATCAATTTCGACTATTAAAAAGGGCACTAGCCATTTGAATTTCCAATTGAATGAACCCTTTTTCAAGTTTCTACGACAAAGCTTTCAATAAAAGCCTTATATTCCCCCTGGGCATAACTTACAACCCATACCCGGAGGGTTGTGGGGGAAGTTTCATCCTCAGATATAATTTCCGGAACTACTTTGAATAAAATGGCTATCTCAAAATTTTGATTGGATGTGTTTGGATAAATGGTGAGCGTTGAAGGGGTGTTAGTTGCCTTCCAATCACTTTCGACTATTAAAAAGGACACTAGCCATTTCAATTTCCAATCAAATGAGCCCTTTTTGAAGTTTCTACGACAGCGCTTTCTATTTAAAAAAAACCTTATATGCCTCCAGGGCATAACTTACAACCCATGCCCTGAGGGCTGTGGGGGAGTGTCCTCCTTAAAAACATAATTTCTATATGTAAATCAACTACGCTGAAAAAAATGGCTATCTCAAAAGTTTTATTGAATGTGTTTGGGGAATTGTTTGGTGTAGAAGGGGTGTTAGTTGCTTTCCAATCACTTTCGACTATTCAAAAGTGCACAAGCCACTCCAATTTTAAATCGAATGAGCTCTTTTCGAAGTTTCTACGACAACTCCTTCGATACGAAGTGCCATGGTCTAAGACCAAGAACCAAAAATAAATAACACATTGTGCCAAAATCGTTCTTTACTTAGGCAGCGCTATTGCGCTGCCTCTGATGCTTGAATTATGTAGGTTTATCTTAGTTTTGACAAAATTTTTGAAGAAATTAAATTTCAGCTTGGGGGGGGGGCATACTGAGATCTGGGAGGGGCAGTTCCACCCGGCCCCATCGCAAATTACACCCCTGTCTAATAGGCAGAATCCAGTAAAATTTGCATCCAAAGTTGAAATTTCAGGGGATGTTGAAGAGCTATCAGAGGGTAACTTGCCCCCTCCCCTTTTCAGATGCCCCTTTAATGGGCTTAGGCAGCATCTCGTCTAGGGGGGGGCATCCAATTCTATGACGGAAGGGGGAGGAGCTGAGATTATATCGACAGTTCACAAAACTTAACGCTGCCACTAAGTTCTGTCTAACCTCTTAAATTATTTATTGGTTAAATCATTAATTAACAACTGAATTCATCTTCTTGGATTAGAGCTAAATCTTTCTAGGATGTTATGGATTATTGTTGCTTCTTTTTCATTTATTCTTTCGCAATTATACTCATCACGTTAACAAAAGCTTGACATTTCTTTCCAATTCGTTAAGACCAACTGATGAAACAAAAAGACCGGTGAATTGGAATAAGAAAATTTTAAACATCATTTAAATATTTTAGAGTCACAAGAGAGCGGCAGAATTTAGGGCAGCCCTTCTCATATATGGAATAATTTTTGTTCAATTTGAAGTTCCTCCTAACTTTCTGCTGAAAACAAAATTGCTTTTTAAGTTTATTTTCCGATCGTTTTTTTGCAAATAAGACCTTAAAATCCCCCTCCGTGGAACATTCCCACTACCAATAAAAATCCAGTAGACTCCAGACAACTCAAATAGATTTCCATGTTATAATTTGTGTGTGTTTCAAGTTTTGAGATCTATTCTTAATCCAGTTTCTTTTACGCAATCCTTTTGCCTAGTTTATCAATATTTCTTGTTGTTTCTTGCATTCTCAAATATTTTGACTTGTATTATTCTTTTGACTCGCAACACTAATTCATTATTGCATTGGAACGCAATTCAGCTATTTTTTTTTTTGGCTTCTGATAGCCACTTATCAATAAAGTAATTTTCATCAATTGATGAATTTCTTATCCCTTTGTCAGGACAATACTCTCTTAATATAAGATCCTACCCAGGGTCTAGTGTAGAGAAAATGTTCTTCTGGGATAAGGACTTTTTTATTGTAATTACCTGGCACTCTATTCTCCATCACTGCACTTCTGAGCCAGATCTTGACCCTTCGAAGTTTGATTAATCGTTTTTTGAAGTTTGCTGAAGCACTTTCCTCTTGTTTCTTGTCCCTCTAGGGCAGAGGTTCCCAAACCTGTGCCCGCGGGCACCATGGCGCCCGCGGAACGATTCGTATGTGCCCGCCTCTCACTATTCGACAGAGACAGAGTTTTTTTCATTAACATTATTTTTAAATATGATTTTATTTTTATTCATTTGTTAGTTTTAATTTTTGACTGCCTAGGTTTATTAAATATGTTCGATACTTGTCCCAATTTGTCTAGCGGCGAGACAGACTGCACTATTTATGCTAGCCTGGAACGGCTAGTGCCATTTGCACATTACCCCTTGTACACACAGAAAATCCGAAGTGAACGAATGTAACGAACGCCAAAAACTGATCCGATAAACGCTGAAGGCGCCAAATCACAAGGCACATAACTCTAATTGCTTCGGCGATCATCGGCTTGCTTCGGGTTTACCGCGTGTACATAGAGTGATGGGAAAAAAGCATTCCCCACCTGGAACCGCGTTGTTGTCATTGTGATTGCTGCGATGCTGTCCTGTTCGTGTTGCGACAGTTAGATAAGAGACATGTTCGTCAGATAAAACACGAATAAGGAGTTTTGTATAGAAAAAAATTAACAGGCTAAAAGCGAGGTGCGTTATTTATTGCATTAATAAGCGATGATCTTGAATAAACTATTTTGTTGAGGAGATAGTTATAGTTCTTGTTATAATATATTATATGCATATAATGCAGAACAGACTTGCGCTATGACATTGGTATTACATTGTAGTTCAATTATTATTTTTTTTATTATTTATTTTAGCCCTAAAATGAGTGGACCAAGTAAAAGACAACAAACCTATAGTTTTAACACTAACTGGGAGGAATCATATTGTTTCGTTAATTTGAAAAATAAATGCGTTTGTTTGTTGTGTGGTAGTAGCATTGCAGTGCCGAAAAAACATAACATTGAACAAAAATTTCAGACCAATCACAGCACTTTTAATGTAAATTATCCTCTTAAATCTGAAGTAAGAAAGAAAAAAATGTGCAATCGAAAATCAAGTCTGACAGCAAAACAGACTGTTTTCACTAGACATGTGGTAAATTCTAAAAAACCACTATTGCTTCTTTCAAAATATCTCACATGCTTGCAAAAAAGAAGAAACCTTTCATTGATGGTGAGTTGTTTAAGGAACTATTTTTGACTGGTGCCGATTGTCTATTTGATGAATTTTCTAACAAATCTGAGATTGTCTCAGCAATACAAGACTTACAATTGTCAAATAACACAGTCATAAGAAGAATGCATGCAATTTCAACAGACATACAAACTCAGTTAAAAACTGACTTGCAAATTTCACGAGTCAACAGATATATCAGACACCGCACAGTTAGCAGTTATGGTGTGAATGGTGTTTAGTAACTTCACAGTAAAAGAGGATAGTTTACAAATATTACCTATGAAAGGACAGACAAGGGGTGACGATATTTATAATACATTCAAAACATACGCCAAGTCAATAAATATGCCTTTGCACAAGCTGTCTGCAATAACCACTGATGGGGCGCCAGCAATGGTGGGTAAAAACAACAGGTTTATTGCCCTCTGCAAGAAGGATGATTCATTTTCAAACTTCATGTCCTACCATTGTATTATCCACCAGGAAGCTCTGTGTTGTAAAATTTTGCCATTTGAACACGTCACGAAAATAGTTACAAAAATAATCAATTCTATTCAAGCAGCTCCTTTGCAACACCGACTTTTCAAGGCCCTGTTAGAAGATACTTAAGATAAAGAACATGATCTTATTCTGCATACTGAGGTACATTGGCTCAGTAAAGGAAAGACAAGATTTGTGAGTTTAATTGAAGAATTAAAAACATTTATACACGATAGAAAGGAAAATTATAATGATCTAGCTGACTCTGGCTTGCTGATTGATTTGGGATTTCTCACAGACATCATGGAAAAATTGAATTCTTTAAACTTGGAGTTGCAGAGTAAAGACAAAAACATAGCTGAAATGATAACCTCTGTAAAGTCATTTAAAGCTAAATTGGATTTGTTGATATCACATCTGCAGATCAATTTTCTCATGCATTTCCCACATATGAAGAAAATGCTAGGTGACAATGAATTAAATGGGACACTATTTATTAAGCATCTTCAAGAGTTTAAAAAAAACAGTTTGAAGAGAGATTTTTACAGTTTAAACATATTGAGCCAATAGTTTCCTTCTGTATCAATCCTTTTACTTGCCAAATAAATGTTATGGAAATAGCTGCATGTATTGCAGATTTTGTTCAAGGTAAGACAGAAGAACTAAAGTTAGAAATTTTGGACCTTAAGAATGATATTTTGCTAAAATCTTTAATATCCGAGGACTTTTGGAATGCAGTGGATAGAGAAAAGTTCCCATTGTTAAAAAAAGCGGCATATAAAATTGAATGATTTTTCGGTTCAACATATTTATGCAAATTATTGTTTTCAAAACATGAACTTAATAAAATCAAGATATAAATCTCGACTCACCGATGAGCATCTTTATGATTGTCTGATAACAGGATGATCATCATACACTCCTAATTATGAAGCTCTGGCCAATGAAATGCAATGCCAAAGATCACATTGACTGTATTATATTTCTTAATTAAATGTTTTCTTTGTATTTGTGTGTTTTGTTTACTTTCTTTTGCATTTTGTAAATACATTTCTCTGTGTGTATGCAATTTGAAAAAAAAGCCAAATAATTTTTTTATTTTGAAACATTTTTGTTTATTATTTATTAATGCATTATGACTATAAGAAAATTAGAAAATAAATAATGGGAAAATGACAAGTTATGGAAGGAGTTTGTTGATTTAAAATAGGTGGTGCCCGCCACCCTACCAATATTTTAGAATGTGCTCTATAGTAAAAACAAGGTTGGGAACCCCTGCTCTAGAGAGTACTCAATCTGGTTACTCACTCTGGATTTGTCCCAGTTAAAGACTTATCACTATTGATGATAAGGAAAGAGTTAAACAGAGACGAGAAAAACATTTTAAGAATCTGCTAAACCGTGATGGACCTGCCTAAACTATGGCTCCTCTCCCTCAACCAGTGTTGCCACCCTAGCCTGGAAGAATTTACTAGATCTGAGAGTAAAAATTTACTAAATCGCATCTATTTTTACTAAATGCTCAAAAAAAAATTTTTGGACCGCCGCACGCGCACCATCAAGCATCGATTTTTACTATAGGAGGATAATGAATACGATTTTCACAATATTTTTTCCTATTTTTCTCTTTTCTCTTTCTTTTCCTCTTTTCTTCCGTTTTCATAGTATGACTGAAAATTCCTGAAACCTATAAGTTCAAAAATCTTTTTTTTTATTATTTGGATGTACTACATGGATCGGCTTCATATTCCAGATGCGGTGTATCCAATACGTCAAACAATAGTCTGGAATCTTGGATTCTGGAAAACCTGCTGGTGAAGCCCGGCTTTAAATTTATCAATAGTCTTCAGGTCATAAAATTCAGATATATTGAAAAAGTAAAAAACAATCAAAGAAGAAGAGTAGCTACAACTCATGTTCACGGAGCAATTCAGGCGATAGAGTGCTTAGAATCTGAGGTGTGTTTGAAAGTGATGGCTTTTGAAATCTGTTCCCCGGGTTCTGTTTTTAGGTTTGAAATCTAAACCCTTCAATTTTGCATTTTTAAGAGAAAATTTGCCAGTTTTAAAACACTAATTGGGCTGGTCTTTAAATAAGGGATAAGCTGCTTACAAAGATTTCTAGCAGATTTTAAAGCAATTAATTTCGATTTTTTTTTTCAACTGATTTTTTCTGGATTCTCTCTCGTTCGTATTCAAGCGAATCAAAAACCAATACCATCTATGTCACTTCAAAACGGAAATGACGTAATCGGCTCCGGTTTAGTTGTAAAATTATGTAAATTAAAAAGTGCTCCTCAACTCGGACTAGGGCTGCCAAGAAAAAGAAAACTTATATAACATACAATAATCAGTTTTTAAAATACCATTGTGTTGATAGTCTTCAGGTCAAGCAAATCATACAAATCGAAAAGTAAGAAGAAAAATATATAGTCGCAATTAAAAAAAGTCGCACTTAAAAGGCTTTAATCGTTCTCGGCCTCACCCGAATTTAAAGTATCCACTAGTGTCGTATTCTGACTGAAGGGATCTACTTGTTTCCATTTCTTGGTAGCTGTTTCGTTTTCATCAGGGACGAAGCACTTGAGACCTTTTGCCTATTGCTGTTTTTGCTTTTGATGACCGACAAAATCGAGAACTGTCTCTCTGCTCCAGCACTTGAATGGGGCAAGCTGAAGAGTCAGAAAGAACTTGGGCAAGTATGGGAAAAGTTCGTTTCCAGCAGCTGTTATGAGAGTCGGGGAAATTTTTCTGAAAACAAATTAAGCCGGCATACCAGTCCTGAGTTCAAATAGTTTGCCTTTCAAAGCGAGTATCAAGAAGAAGCCGAGAGAAAAGTAGAGATTTTTTAAGCACTAGGGTTGACGCGAAATCGCAAAAATGAGAGCAGTAGTAGCCATAATATCTAACGTATCGGAATCAGATTTTGTTATGAATGGACCCTAATTTTTCCCCCTGAATTCATGGAAAATAAAAAAATTTTGTTTACTATAAATCACGACTTTTTACTATATTTCGGGAAACTTACTAGATCCTCTAAATTTACTAGATTTTTTTTTATTTTACTAGATCTAGTAAAATCCTACTGACGTAACCGTAGCTGATCAAAGTTTTGAAAAAATAATTTTGTTTAAAACAGTCATAAAGTCTAGTAGCTATGCCTTCGGGAATGCAGCGCCCCCCATATCCTCCAGGATAAGGAATGTAAATTATGCCATTTGCTCTTTTTTACATGCAGGATTTATCATTAGTAAAACAGGAATTTTGATTCTAAATTTGTTCGAAAAGGCTAAGGGTATTAAGGTGAAACTTTGGAGAATGTTGAGGGGCATGTTAAACTAAATATAAAATTACTATGTGCAACCTATTTATCAAAAAGATGTATGGGCATTACCGCAAGAACAGCAGAGGGTATTTACGTTAAAACTTTCAGGGTATGTTGAAGAAGACGTTAAAAAATGGTCGGAGGGCAATCAATCCCCTACCGTTTCCTTTTTAGTTTCCCTCCGAAGAAATCCAATCAAAATTTTGGAAAAGCCATGTTGTTCAAAATAGTCGAAAAGTCAAGTAACTATACCTCCGGAGATGACTAAATGATATAAGTTGCCAATTGTTGGTTATTGGGAAAAGGGGGCATAATTATCCCGAGTCTACACAAAGACCTAGAGTATTAAGATGACACTTTAAGAAAATGTTGAAAGCGATGTTAGACAAAATTAAAGCAAACTATATGCAGTGCAGGAGAGTTTTCAAAAGGACACATCAGCAATATCTGAGGAACGGCTAAGCGTGTCAAATTCAAACTTTAAAAGCAAGTTGAAAACGGAACGAAGGGCAGCCACCCCTCCCCCCTCTTGTCCTTTTACATTAATCTTCAAATTGGCCTTTTAGATTAACGTCCTTAGCATTGATAGAGATCTAGAAGATCCATTTTATTCGAAATAGTCACATAACTTAGTCACATGTCTAATAACTAAGCCTCTATGGATGTCATGCCCCTGCAGCCCCCGGGGCAAGGAATGTAAATTATGCAATTTGTCCATTTCTTTACACGCAGGATTTATTATTAGGAAAGGGAAGAATTTTTCATCCTGAATGTGTATAAAATGCTAAGGGCATTGATGCAAAACTTTAGGAAATGTTGAGGGGTATGTTGAGCCAAATCAAAAGAAAACTATATGTATCCAAGTTATCAGAAAGGCCTATCTGCAATATCTTAGGAACAGGTAAGGGTATTAACTTGAAACCTTCAGGGCCACTACTACTACTGCCACCATTGCGGCTGCAAATGAGACTGGTTGTGACTGCAACTGTTACTACTTTCAGCTGTGACAACTTGCAACAGTAACTCCGACTGCTTCCAACTGCTGCCACATCTATTTGTGACTTTTCCAGGGAATGTCAAGGGGGAGAACTTTGAAACTTTAATGTAGAAAAAAAAGCACTTCGATGTTTTAATACTTTGATGTTTAAAAAAAAAGTTCAAATTGAAATAAAGAATGTTGAAAAACTTGAAACCTTGGCAATCAAGAACGAACAGAAATTAATAAAAATAAACTTTCCGGAAAATAAGTTTTTCAAAAAAAAGTAAAGAGCAATATTAAACTTAAGTACAAGTTAAGAGTCATATTAGACCAGTAGAATAAATTCCTAAAACGACCAGAAATTACATTTGCGCATTACTAAAAGCAAATTATATTACAAATATTTTCTCAAGTACTTACAACATTGAAAATAAAAATCAAAATTACAGTAAAATAAAATCTTGAACTACTGAGCTTTCAGAAATATATATATATATATATATATATATATATATATATATATATATATATATATATATATATATATATATATATATATATATATATATATATAAATATATATATATGAACTAAGGAGATGTGAAGTGGAGGCCATGGATCTGGAAGATGCAGCTAGACGGCATAATAGTAAAATATTGTACTGACATGTTAATAAATTGAGAGAGAGTAGTAAATCAGAACTTGTCCCAGTTAAAGATAGTAATGGGGCCACAATTAGTGATAGGGAAAGAGTTAAAGAGAGATGGGCATAAAATTTTGAGAATTTGCTAAACCGAGATAGTGTTGCAAGAAAATATACAGAGGAAAATGAAAAAGTTTGTGATACCTTGGATGTGAAGGAAGATTTGTTTTGTGAGGAAGAATTAGCGACAGTACTAAAATGATTAAAAAAATAATAAGGCTTCAGGTGCTGATAGTGTGGTAAATGAGTTTCTTAAATATGATGGCACTGAGGTTAGAAATAAATTACTGAAGATTATGAATATGATTTTAAAAAAAGAGAAGTACCTACCGATTTTAGGAAAACCTTAATTAAGCCACTTTATAATAAAGGTGTTAAGAGTGTGTGTGCTAACCTTTTGCACCTTTCTGGTGTTAGGGATTTTTTCTCTGGAATAACTAGATTTTCCATAGCTAAAAATTCTTCAAAATTTTCCTGATCACTGTCATTCTCGAAATAGTCTTTCTTGAAATAGTCTTTCTACACAATACTGAAATTTAATTCAGGAAATAATGAAAAAAAAATTGTAAGTGAGCAACAAACTCTTTCTTGAAGTCACCTCTTGGATACACAATGCAGAAATTTCATTTAAGAAATTATCAAAAATTGTAAGTAAGTAGCAAATTCTTTATTGAATTCGCCTCCTGGATAAATAAAAAAGACATTTCATTCAAGAAATTATGACAAAATTCTAAGTAAGTTACAAACTCTTTCTCGAATTTACCTCTTGGATACACAATGCAGAAACACAATGCAGAAATTTCATTTAAGAAATTATAAAAAATTGTAAGCAAGTACCAAACTCTTTCCTGAAGTCACCTCTTGGATACACAATACAGAAACTTCATTTAAGAAACTATGAAAAAATTGTAAGTAAGTAAGTAAAAAATTCTTTCTTGAATTCACCTCTTGTATACACAATGCATAAATTTAATTAAAGAAAATATGAAAAAATTTTGAGTAAGTAGCAAATTCTTTCTTGAATTAACCTGCTGGATAAACAAAAAGAAATTTCGTTCAAGAAATTATGACAAAATTCCAAGTAAGTAAAAAACTCTTTATTGAAGTTACCTCTTGGATACACAATGCAGAAATTTCATTTATGAAATTATGAAAAAATTGTAATAAAGTAAAAAACACTTTCCTGAAGTCACCTCTTGGATACACAATGCAGAAACTTCATTAAGGAAACTGTGGAAAAATTATAAGTAAGTAACTAACAAATTCTTTCATGAAGTCAACTCTTGGATACACAATACAGAAATTTCATTCAAGAAATTATGAAAAAATTGTAACTAAGTATCAAATTCTTTCTTGAAGTCACCTCTTGGATACACAATACAGAAATTTCATTTAAGAAACTATGAAAAAATTGTAAGTAAGTAACAAATTCTTTCTTGAAGTAACATACTGGATAAACAAAAAGAAAGTTCGTTCAAGAAATAATGACAAAATTCTAAGTAAGTAACAAACTCTTTGTTGTTTTCAAGACTTAGATACAGGATGTAAAAATTTAATTCAAGAAATTATGAAAAAATTATCAGTAAGTAACAATTTCTTTCTTGAATTCAACTCTTGGATACACAATACGGAAATTTCAATCAAGAAATTATGAAATTATTTGTAAGTAAGTAACATGCTCTTTATTCCTTTCACATCTTGGATATATAGTACAGATACTTCAATCAAGAGATTATGAAAAAATAGCAAGTAAGTAACAAATTCTTTATTGCTTTCACCTTTTGGATATAAAATACGGAAATTTCATTGAATAAATTCTGATAAAATTTTAATCAAGTAACAAACTCTTTCCTGAAGTCACCTGCTGGATAAACAAAAAGACATTTCGTTCAGGAAATTATGACAAAATTCTAAGTAAGTAGCAAACTCTTTCCTCATGTCACCTCTTGGATACACAAGACAGAACATTTATTAAAGAAATTATGAAAAAATTGCAGTTAAGTAACAAACTCTTTCCTGAAGTCACCTCTTGGATACACAATGCAGAAACTTCATTTAAGAAACTATGAAAAATTGTAAGTAAGTAAGTAACAAATTCTTTCTTGAAGTCACCTCTTGGATACACAATACGGAAATTTCATTCATGAAATTATGAAAAAATTGTAACTAAGTAGCAAATTTTGTCTTGAATTCACCTGTTGGATAAACAAAAAGACATTTCGTTCAAGAAATTATGACAAAATTCTCAGTAGGTAACAAACTCTTTATTGTTTACACGACTTAGATACACGATGTAGAAATTAAATTCAAGAAATTATGAAAAAATTCTAAGTAAGTAACAATTTCTTTTTTGAAGTCAACTCTTGGATACACAATATGGAAATTTCAATCAAGAAATTATAAAAGCGTTTGTAAGTAAGTAACAAACTCTTTATTGATTTCACCTATTGGATATACAGTACAGATACTTCATTCAAGAAATTATGAAAAAATCGCAAGTAAGTAACAAACTTTATTGTTTTCACCTCTTGGATATACAATACGGAAATTTCATTCAATAAATTATGAAAAAATTGTAAGCGAGTAACAAACTCTTTCCTGAAGTCACCTCTTGGATACACAATGCAGAAATTTCATTTAAGAAACTATGAAAAAATTGTAAGTAAGTAAGTAACAAATTCATTCTTGAAGTCACCTCTTGGATACACAATACAGAAATTTCATTAAAGAAATTATGCAAAAATTGTAAGTAAGTAGCAAATTCTTTTTTGAATTCACCTGCTGGATAAACAAAAAGACATTTCGTTCAAGAAATTATGAAAAAATTTTAATTAATTAACAAACTCTTTATTTTTTACACGACTTATATACACGATGTAGAAATTTAATTCAAGAAATTATGAAAAAATTCTCAGTAAGTAACAATTTCTTTCTTGAAGTCAACTCTTGGATACAAAATACTGAAATTTCATTCAAGAATTTATGAAAATATTTGTAAGTAAGTAACAAACTCTTTATTGATTTCACCTCTTGGATATACAGTACAGATACTTCATTCAAGAAATTATGAAAAAATTGCAAGTAGGTAACAAACTCTTTATTGTTTTCACCTCTTGGATACACAGTACAGATATTTCATTCAGGAAATTATGAAAAAATCTACTTACTTACAATTTTTTCATAATTTCTTTAATGAAATTTCTGTATTGTGTATCCAAGAGGTGACTTCAAGAAAGAATTTGTTACTTACTTACTTACAATTTTTACACAATTTCTTTAATGAAATTTCTTCATTGTGTACCTATGAGGTGACTTCAAGAAATTATTTGTTACTTGGTTACAATTGTTTAATAATTTCTTAAATAAAATTTCTTCATTGTGTGTCCAAGAAGTAACTTCAAGAAAGAGTTTGTTACTTATTTAGAATTTTGTCATAATTTCTTGAACGAAATGTCTTTTTGTTTATCCAGCAGGTGAATTCAGGAAAGAGTTTGTTACTTGCTTACAATTTTTTCATAATTTGTTGAATGAAATTTCCATATTGTATATCCAAAAGGTGAAAGCAATAAAGAATTTGTTACTTATTGCGATTTTTTCATAATTTCTTGAATTAAGTATCTGTAGTGTATATCCAAGAGATGAAATCAATAGAGAGCTTGTTACTTACTTACAAATATTTTCATAATTTCTTGAATGAAATTTCCGTATTGTGTATCCAATAGTTTACTTCAAGAAAGAAATTGTTACTTACTGAGAATTTTTTCATAGTTTCTTGAATTAAATTCCTACATCGTCTATCTAAGTCATGAAAAAAATAAAGAGTTTGTTACTTACTTAGAATTTTGTCATAATTTCTTGAACGAAATGTCTTTTTGTTTATCCAGCAGGTGAATTCAAGAAAGAATTTGCTACTTACTTACAATTTTTTCATAATTTCTTTTATGAAAGTTCTGTATTGTGCATCCAAGAGGTGACTTCAAGAAAGAATTTGCTACTTACTTACAATTTTTACATAATTTCTTTAATGAAATTTTTGTATTGTGTATCCAAGAGGTGACTTCAAGAAAGAATTTGTTACTTACTTACTTACAATTTTTTCATAGCTTCTTAGATGAAGGTTCTGCATTGTGTATCCAAGAGGTGACTTCAGGAAAGAGTTTGTTAATTGCTTAGAATTTTTTCATAATTTCTTAAATTAAATTTCTGCATTGTGTATCCAAGAGTTGACTTCAAGAAGGATTTTGTTACTTACTTAGAATTTTGTCATAATTTCTTGACCTAAATGTCTTTTTGTTTATCCAGCAGGTGAATTCAAGAAAGAATTTGCTAATTACTTACAATTTTTTCATAATTTCTTTTCTAAAATGTCTGTATTGTGTATCAAAGAGGTGACTTCAAGAAAGAATTTGTTACTTACTTATTTACATTTTTTTCATAGATTCTTCAATTAGTTTCTGTATTGTGTATCCAATAGGTAACTTCAAGAAAGAGTTTTTTACTTGATTACAATTTTTTCATAATTTCTTAAATGAAATATCTGCATTGTGTATCCAAGAGGTAACTTCAAGAAACAGTTTGTTACTTACTTAGAATTTTGTCATAACTTCTTGAATGAAATGTCTTTTTTATTTATCCAGGAGGCGAATTCAAGAAAGAATTTGCTACTTACTTACAATTTTTGATAATTTCTTAAATGAAATTTCTGCATTGTGTATCCAAGAGGTGACTTCAAGAAAGGGTTTGTTACTTACTTACAATTTTTTTTTCATAATTTCCTTAATTAAATTTCTGTATTGTGTATCCAACAGGTGAATTCAAGAAAGAGTTTGTTACTTACTTACTTACAATTTTTTCATAATGACATATCCAATAACGGATTTTGATAAATAGTTAATTCATTCTGATACCAAGATTTTGTCAATGTTATCCCATGTGTCTGACAATAGATGTATTCAAATTCCTTTTCTTACATCTCCGACGTTTTATTAGACATTCTAAACGTTTGATATGCTAGCTTACTCTAAAAATAATGAACACATAACAATGTAATGTATAATATATTTTTAATGAAATAATGCTATGTAGAATATTAATAAAATAAATATATTACGATAAACTATTAATATCAATGATTAACTTTCGACATTTTGAATCTGTTCCATAAAATAGTTCACCATGTTATCTCTTGATATTATAGCTATTGTCTTCTCTTAGTTCGTAATCAGTAGAATAATCATTATTCCATTTTGAGTCATACACAATTTTTTCTGTTGTCTCAGCAACAGGCTCAATATGCTTTTCGTCCTTGGTATTATTTGGTTCATTGACTGTTTGATCAATGGTAGTAACGTTTGCTGGTGCTTTGTTTTTTATAGATTCATCTTTATATTCCATAGTGATATTTTTTGACAATGCCCTTTTTATTTTTCTGGCAATTTCACTGTCTATTATCACATTATTTTTACACAGGTAACAGTTTCGGCAAAAGACAAGATATGGTTTATGATATTAGTAGAAGAGTAGGCCTTTCTTTTATTGATCTTCTGTTGAATGCTAATACCCGAAAGGTGACGATTGGATGTATCAGTAGGTAATGTGTTACCTGCAATAGTAGCAAGGAGCTGTCCTCTATTATCAATGATTATTTTTATGTTGGCATTCTCTTTGAGTGCAATCATCTCTGGATATCCCAATGTCGCGTAACTACTAATATAAGAGTTGAATTTTTTCGTTATTCCAAAGAAATTCAATTCCTTACTGTTATGACAATGTATGCATTCATTTCCAATAGTGTTGCCACTTGTACTTGTTTCATACTTTAAATACTTATCCTTGTTGGCATTCAATGCTACAATAACCTTGTTATGTTAACACACTTTATTAAAATGCTCCGTCTTCACTTTTTTAGAGATATTAGTTGTGTATTTGTCGTTCCACTGTGTAAAAAATACGGATTTAATACATGCAATAAAATAAGTAGTGTCGATAGCCGACCATAGGATACTAGTGAAAAAGCCACATCTTGTATCTGGCTAATCATGTAGCACAATTGTTGGAGCCTTAAAAATAACTTTCGAGCGGGTATCATTAGCAATAACCTACCTTTAATGAATCATATCAAGTCACCTGTTTACTGGGTACTAAATAACTAGCATCTCTGAATCTCTTTGAAAAGGTGTAGAGGCGCGATAGAATAACGTAGAAATTGCTATATGTCTCGTAGAAGTATAACCTTGATTACTACTAACCACTCCAATTTCCAATCGAATGAGCCCTTTCCGAAATTTCTACGACAACTCCTTCGATACGAAGTGCCCTGGTCTAAGACCAAGGAGGCAAAAAACAAAAAATAAATAATACATTGTGCCAACATCGTTCTTTACATAGGCAGCGCTATTGCGCTGCCTATGATTATTTAAGTATTTTTCCCAACAAGAGGCGTTCCTAGGGTTTGTGGTGCCGGGGACAAATTAATTATAGCACCCCCCTTTTGACTCAAATATAAGCAAAAAAGCCGAATCAAAGTGAAAAATTTGATCAAAGTGGGCAATCCCCTAGCTACGGTGTCCGGGACAGTTGACCTGGTCCCCTCCCTAGGAACGGATCTGCCCAAACCCCCTCTGGTTGGGCAGTTTTGCATAATTTTGTAATGCGTAAAGAGCTGTCACACGGCACTACCCGTATTGCAAACCCAATGGAAATAAATTCCCCAAATGTAAGGAAGGGTATGGGCTATGCTACAATTTTAATGGGTATGTTTAAACATATTTTATGCATTTTATAATCAGCATAAAAGTAAGAATATTTTAGTTTTACGTACTGTTTCCAAACTTATTTTTTTTTAGAATTTTAGTTACTACTGCCACGGCTTGAACTGCTTCGAACTTTCTAATATTTAGTGTTACTACTCTGGAACTAATGACGTGACCAACCCAAATAACATATGTGTTGTAGTAGTAAAAAGATTTGACAACACGGACCGGGACGCACCCACTTTTTCTTCAACCTGTTCCGAACTATTCCTCTCTTCTTGCTTTTCAGAATGATTTTGAAGCTGAGGATTAAGTAGTGATTGAGAACTATTGTTTAGTGCATGTCGTCTCCGTTCAATCTGATATAAATGAGTTATTAGGCCCACTAGAACTATACCTAAGAGTCACCTAAAATTTTTGATAATAATAACATATGCCAGGAGACCAAAACAGAATGAACAAAATGCAAAATAAATACGAATTTATTAATGCTATTCTAGGCTGTTGAGGTAATAGAACTTGCCGGACAGAGCTTGCACCTTTCCTTTTCCTCTTAACACCATCCTCATAAGTATGTTCGGATGGTCGACTTTCACCTTTGTTATAATCGGCTATGGGACAAAGATAAATATTAAAACCATCAATCTTGTGCACATTACTCAGAGAACTCTTCAACGTAGCATTGTCTGAAAGAAATCTTCCTAAAAATAAAAGCTTTTGCTCTTTTACACTAGGGTGAGTCGGATGTTCCTCCCATATTTTGGTCTTCAGTTCCTTGATGCTCATTGACTCTGGGCACTCAAGACGAAAGGCATTTGCTTGATACGGTATAATAATATTTACCTTTATTAGATTCTGTGATTGAGAAAAATAGTACCTATTCAAAGATGACTGTGGTCTGTCTTTTTTTTCCAATAATCAAAGATATTATATTATGTGGTAACTGACAACAATAAAAAAATTTAGAATTCAACGCTTAAAAAAATAGAATAATAATCAATAATTAAACTTCCTGATTTTGGCTGGATACAACTAGCTTCCTTAGATGTTGGAGAAATACCTCAAGAGACACATCATCTGTTAGTATAGCTCCACCTTCTCCATGGTAATTTGGCATAGTATGGGTAATAGATGGATTCACTTTACTCAACAGGAATCGGGCTTCGGAGGCTCCTTCTTCGGTAACAACGTATCGAGGCACAGGAAAGCGATTCGAGACAATCTCTGCTGCGTCCTCTAAAGGAGCTTCCATGAAAACCTTAAAGTGGGCATAGTCGGGCAATTGATCCAAACCATGATTTTTCAAGTAATAAACATGAGCTCCATAATAGACAAGAACACGAAAAAAAGTGTCCATCAAAAGAATTGTGTCCTTCTTTACACTTGTGGCGTCAAGACTAACTGGTGTTGATTCTTTCCCTGTTAAGGAACTATACTCAAGCAAATAAGGCTGAATCATTGTTATACTACTCTCTGTGTCCTCTCTCAACAATATTGACTTGTAAAATGTGGTTTCGTCTGGACTGTTATTGAAGAACTGAAGAAATGGCGATCGTCTCAAATGATATACAGCTTGAGGGAAAAATTCAAGACTTTGAGGCAGGACAAACGACTCCGGTTGATTTGACGTAAAAGATGAGAACTTCTGGCATATCTTAATTAGATTTCTATCCAGCCATCTCTTGACATCAGCCGCATCTTCCCTTTCTAGACGGAAGACTGACAGACGAGCAAGCAAAACAGCAGCAGCGTTTTGGTCAAACCAATCTCGTATCATTGGATCGTTGGAAGAGGTTAAAAAACTCCTAGCTATTGTAGTAACCCTAATTCTTCTGTCGCCATTGATCTGTTGATATTTCGTTACAAATTGCATATAACCTTGTCCTCCAGCACTGGTTGGGGCCTGTGGAACTATATCAAAGAAAATTGCGGGTGTAGTGGTAGGCAAAAGTGAACAAAACTTCCACTGCGTGGTCCCACCGATACCAATCTCCATGTCTGCAACTGAAGCGTGCTTAACCCCCATTGAAACGCAAGGACCAATACATCCAGAAATTCGTAACTCCTTTGAAACCCTAACGTCCATTACAGCATTGAAAGCCATTTGAAAATTCCCTTCCTCATCTCTTGAAAATACTTTTTTGAGATTTTCACTAAACAGCGAGGATTCAAAAGAGTCGGACAGAACTAAATTTCCACCAGTGAGACTCGGCAACGATTTCATTTCGAGTAGCCCAATTTGATCCAATGCTGCCGCATAAATATCAACTGCGTAACCATTTTGGGACGCTTTCATGGCAAGGGCTTCATAAAATTTCGTTGCCTTCTTCAAATATTTCGCCTGGCTTTGTTCTATGGTATGATGAGTACGGATTGTATTTTTAAGGTTACAATCAATAATCATTCCTAGACCGTCTGTACATGCACCCCCAATAAACAACATTATCCTTCCTCCAATATCTGTGTGGGTTGTCTCTAACAAGTTGACAGCAATCGAGAGGGCCGCTCCAACGCTTCGAATATGTCTCTTGCCTGTTTCTACTTCAAACGTGTCACGCTGAATCCCTTCAAAAATTTCTTCCATCAAATTCAATGTTTCACTGAGGGGCTTCAAAAATTTATTAGTAGGTACACTTGGTCCTTGTATACCGTAAGCTGGTCTGGGGGCTGGTGCTGCCGTCTGTCTGTCCAGTTTCAATAGCTTCAGAAGGTCCTGAATACTGTATTCCTTAGTTCCTTTAAAGGCATAAGCCTTTTCAACGAGTGAATTTATCTCATGAATATAGACGTATTTTCCAAAGGTGATGAGACCACATAAAATATTCGGTGGTAAACTATATAGTGAGTCACGCAGAGTTCTTTTCAAAGCATTTAGCTCATCTGGCTCAATACACGTGTCGACAACATAGAGAAAAACTGGTCGGACATTCTTAATTCCAGATGAGATAGAATATTCAACCGTCGAGGACTCTTGGTAAAGTTCACCGGGCATCTGGGTTTCACTTGCATGGACATAATTTGCTGGAAAAGCATTTCTTTGATTGCAGATCACACAACTCCAAAGTTTAGCTCTATAGTCAACACTACAAAAGGGATTTAGAATGGCTTTACAACTGTTTGTCCTGCACACGATTGGGTCATGTTGAAGGACAAGTTTATTTTCCCGCTTTTTAAATGGTGTGTACATGACCCCAAGAGGTAGAACAAGTTTAGCAGCTTCAATCCTGCTTGCAGGCCAACAGTTAAATGACATCCGTACACCATCTCTACTTTCATAGTCTTCAAAAAAACTCTTTACGTCTTGATTCATCATTCTTTTACAAGATCGATTCAGTCAGTTTAGACTCAATCTTATACTGTGGTCTGTCAACACATAATCCGAATATTGAACTAATCCGAAGATTTAGCTTAATCATTTTGTTGTTCTCATTCTGAGTGATTAATTTATATGGACATAAGAAATTATTATGGTATTTCGTAAATCCTTGGAATTAACTTTTTTTTGTTTGTTATCTTGTTTGGGAGTTTCGTCAAAAATGACGTAATAAGTTCAGCCCATAGTAACCGAAAATTTTGACATTTTTTGAAAAAAAGAAAATTCTAAGTGAGAACAAATTGTCATTTGGAACTGATTCAGGAATAGTAATCATGAATCAAGAATGCCTGAAGAGGGAGTAGGCGAGTTTTCAGAGCAGGAAGGAAGTTTCTAGTGTGAAGGGATAGAGTGATTATGACAATATAGTGATTAAATAGCGTTATCATTTGTGAAAAATAGCAATATCATGGTTAAAGTGAAAATAGGTTCGTTTGAATATATATATATATATATATATATATATATATATATATATATATATATATATATATATATATATAAAAGGGGAAAAACGAGAAGGTGAATAAAAAAGGGGCCTAGAATTCAAACCGAAGTTTGATTTTTTCCTAGGGAGGGTCATCGTTCATTCCAGAACTGAATATGTCTTGATTATCCTTAGCAAAGCATTAAACTAATCCTTAAACTATCCTTAACTAAGCAATAAATATTTAAACTTCCCTTTACGATTCAGGAGTTAAATTAACGGTTGCTCCAAAACCTAGCAGAACTATGTATATAATAGCAGAATAATCATGGTTGCCCATTTAGTGGCAACCTAGCAAAGAACGAACCCTAGCCCATAGCAAATGAAAATTAAAAACACACTAAAAAATTTAAAAATGGCAAGTGTGGAAAAATCACAATTGGAGCCTGATTCAGGAATGATAAATTCCAGCTTCTTCATAACGGTGGATCTGGAAAGAGCTAGTTACAAAAAAAACGTTTGATATTTATTTTCTTTATTTTTTTATCTATCAAAAAAATAACATTACTTTCTACGCTTAGCGAAGCCAAAAGAGGTAAACTATAGCCTACAATAAGATTATGTATCTTGCTAATATGTTACATTTGCTTTGTTGTATATGTCTTGTGTTAAAAGAAGCATAAGAGAGAAAAAACCACTTTAATTTAAATAAAGTAGTGGAAGAAGCTTTATTCAGTTTAAACCCGTCTTTTCTCTCATTATTTTTTTTGTAAATGGAAAAGCAGTGTGAAATTATAGAAATTATTTTCTTTGTTAACGTTTTTCAATCACCCTAAAGATGGCTAGCTAACCCGAGTCAACTATATTGTGCAAACATCCTTAAAGGGGTAAAAACTGGTAATTTGACTATAAAACAAGCCTTTCAGATTTACAGCTAAACTTGAAAAAAAAATACCACATGCCAAAAGCTCCTCAGCCATTATTTCTTTCTTTCTTCAACCTCACTTTGTACCATGAGTAAAATGCGATATATTTAAAATACAGGACTCTTTCCTTCTAAAGATTATTTGGGCATAAATTATACGTCCCCTAATTGAGTTAAAATACCGCTTCCAAGAGTCTAAATTTTTAATCAGCAAAAAGATGAATTACATTCTAGCTTCAGTCGAACAACGACGCTAGTCGTTCGAATTTCGCTAAGATAATTAGTAGCACAAAAAATTCTAGGTAAAAAATTTCTAAGGAAGTTTAAATGGCAAAAAAACCATGTGAATGCTTGAATAATCAAAAACATTTCAAAGAACCCATTGGACGAAAGATTTGCACCCTTGGTCCTCTTGTACCAATGGCGAGCAGTCCTCATGGCCCAGGACTGAAAACCTATTTTTGGGTAGTGGGGTAGATGTGCTTTTTAATTTGAATCGTAAGCCAGATTTGAAAGGATTAGTAAATCAGACCTAGAGAGATTCAGACGAAATTATTATATTCTGGTCACCGTTATTGTCATTGAAGTGACCCGTTGCTGTGCAACTAAGCATGTAAGCTCAATAAATCTATTGTCTTTTTTATCTGTGTTTATTTCATTTATATGTCTGCGTCTAGTCTAATAACAGGTAATTAGTTCGTAAGTCTCCAAGGTAAATGCTCCCAAAGGAATCTGATCTCCAGATAGCTCGAGAAAGAAGAGGCCACATTTTTTCATCCCTACAAACACCAAAAGTCGTTATCGCCACAGCTTAGAAAAAATTTTCTAACCCCTGTTAGCCTATAAGGATTCGTGTCTCTTAAGTCAGACCTGATCGCGCCGTGGAAACAAATCTCTGAGACGTCAAAACTTATAGTTCAATAATCC
Organism: Artemia sp. Qi Xiang Cuo; assembly: GCF_049724085.1. Taxonomy (NCBI): domain Eukaryota; kingdom Metazoa; phylum Arthropoda; class Branchiopoda; order Anostraca; family Artemiidae; genus Artemia; species Artemia sp. Qi Xiang Cuo. The sequence continues at coordinate 27,392,925 of NC_142806.1, forward strand.
TTAATTCCTCATAACTTTTGATGGATTAAATTAAATTAAATAATTCAAAGATATTCAAAATCAGCATTAAAATACAGTTCGATTAATACGTATATTGGAGAAATTACAGCATCCGGTTCAATTATAAGGAATAACAATGGGGAAATAAACCTAGGCCATTCATATCTGATTTATTGAGATAGCCAAGTTTTATTTTTGACTAATAAGAGTACGTTTGATTCAAATACTAATTTTTCTATCACCACCAACACCAAATATGTCTTCAATGGTGCAAATGGTGTGAGTCAGAAACTGGAGGAAAACTTGAGACCTAATTAGGATACAAAACTTTCTAATTTAAACTTAATTGTTGGGAACGATACAGACGTATAAATAAATTTATTAGGCCTCTTACTAGTAAGCTACGACAGAAAAACCATTGAGTGTAATGGGAGATAGTAGCCTTCCCCCAAATAGGTTAAGAAAAAAAAATTATTTCCAATTAACTAAAAAAAATGGAAGAACTTAGTGAGTTATTAATAGTGCAAAAGTTAGTCGCAAAAAATATAGAGATAGCAAAATCTATACCAGAGTACAATGGTCAGTCAGATATTGACGAATTTAATATCCAATTGACCCAGTTTGTACAACTAACAAAAACAGACGTTGGAGCGTTAAAAGACATGCTTCTACTACGATTAAAAGGCCAGGCCTTAACTTTTCTAAAACAGATCGAACAGACCATAGGCAATAACGCCAACTTGCCAATAAATACGGTTGATGACTTTATAAAAGCATTCAAAGAGAGATTTATAGAAACCAGTTCTATAAATAAATTAAAACACGGAGTAGTGAACTTTGATTTTTCACAGAATATACGAAAATACCTGGACAATATACGCATTTCTGTAGAAGCAAAATACGGAAGTGGTTCTGGGCAACTGTATGAAAAAGTCATACCAAATTCCCTTTTTACAAGAGCTACTCCAAAAACTATATAGAGCAGTAAACTTCTAGAATGCTCAGGCGTTTTATCTTGCAGTTCAAGAAGTAGAGTGCCTAATCAAAGTTGATAAAGTAGTTGTTAATCATAGAAATGCAGAAATAAACAGCTTATGCGACTCAAACGTAAACCTATTCTTCCAGAGTGATCAAGCATCCCCCAATTTCTTTTCAAGGGATAATTCCCCAGTGGCACATAGAAATAAAACGCCAGAACCCGCTAGGCAGAAAACATTACGTTTTCAGCCTATTAAACAAGCTAATTACGGAAATAACCCAACAACAATAAGGTGCTATAATTGTAATTGTGTTGGCCATATCGCAAGAGAGTGCCATTTTATCAACAATCCTATACCAAGAATTGCTGTCGGTAATACACAAAATTATGGTAACTATTTGTTCTGAACAACAAATTTTAGCACCGGTCGTGCAATAGGCTATAGCCAGGGGGGATTGTGCCAATCAGTACCTTATGATGCGTACCAACAAAATTCGTATAACCCTCCCCCCAACAGGCAAATTAATTTTCGGTTTGAACACCCAAATACTCGCCAAGGCCAATATAATGCGAGAATGCAATATAGAAATCATGAAAATTTACCGATGAGAAATAAAAATTTTGCAAACCAATGACACTGGCAGTCAGCGCCAGAATACAGCACTGACAAAATAAATCTACGTTACCAAAATCATACATAAAGAAGACAGACAGACGTAAATCAATTAAATATGCCTACGGAACCCAATACGTCTGAATATCTATTACGGGCACCAACACATGAAATAAATCGTCAGGGAAACGTTTGGGGCCCCTCAGAAACATAAACTGGACCCAGAGGGTGCCAGGAATATTTAATAGGTCCAAGACAATATTAGTGCCGTCTTGTAGCGATATTAATAACAAGTTACCTATATTTAATGATTTTTGTGTAGAAAATGTTTATTTTAAGGCTTGGATAGACTCAGGTGCAACAATTAGTATAATAAACTCAGGCGTATTTAATATCTTGCCTCCGCACATTAAACGACAGAGGAACCCTAATAATCCCCATTTAACAAGCGTGACAGGTCATAAATTAAATGCAAAAGGGTCAGTTTGCCTAAACTTAAAAAGAGACAATAGAACGTGCATGACAAATTTTATTATTTGTGATAATCTCCCATATGAAGCTATTATAGGAGCACATTTTCTAAGGTCTATTAGAATACTATTAGACATAGTCAACGAGAGGTTTGTCTACCCAGCTAAGGTAGGGGAAGAAATTTCTACCCTAAGAAATCGTAACAGAGGTTACGAAGATAACATAACAGTAAACAAAATTTCTGGTGGTATAATTTCACAGTATTTTGAACCTCATGTATCGCTAAGATATGTAATAATTGTAAATGTCTTCAATTACTCTGAGAGACACTGCAGAGACGAAGTATATTTAAATAATAAAAGTATTGAATATGCTAAAATAAAAATAGGAAATATGCAACAATATAGATCAAATGAAATTTAGAAAATAGTGGAACTATGGAAGAACATAATAAAACCCATCGTGACGCCACAAGATGTCGCAATGGCGCAGCATACCGCCAGTATGAATCTAATAAACAATGAAAATGAAGAGAAATATTACGGATTTGAGATAAGGAAAACAAAAGTCCCTCCCAAAACGATGCGAAAAATGAAAATGTCACAGTTGATCGAACCGGTAATCAGTAAATAAGAAATATGGTTGCGACACTGTCTGAAATACCCGAAAATCTGTTATACAAGGAACAAATTATATTTTATGACAAAGGGGAAGGTTTTATTTGGGTAACTAATAACCATGAAAATGATGCAATTACAATTAAAAAGGGGACGTGTCTAGTTCAAATCCAGGTTTAAACGGAAAATGATTTAAATACATGGGAGAATTGTAAAAAAAACCTAGTTAACTGTATTAAAACTTCAAATGACAAATATCCTTTAACTAAATCGCAATTTTTAAACAAATTTAATATGGATCATATTACGGACTTGAACCTTAAGGAAAAATTATGCGAATTACTATGGAATTTTAAGGATGTATTTTCTGCATCTGAATATGACATAGGGCTAATACTATTTTACGAACATTCAATTTTAACGACTGGTAATCCTGTAGAAAAACAGCCATATCGTTTGCCATATAAGCACAAAGAGTGGTTAAGAAATAAAATCCATGAATTAGAAAAAAAACTAAATTATACGCCCAAGTATAAGTCCATATAGCGCACCAGTGATCTTAGTAACAAAAAAGAATGGAGATCTTAGAATCGTAGTAGATTATAGGGCCCTCAACAAACAAGTAGTTAGCGATAAATTTCCTCTACCAAGAATAGATGAAATTCTTGACTCAATTTCAAGCAAAAACAAAATTTTTACTTCTTTGGACCTTATCCAAGGCTACCACCAAGTGAAAATAGCCGAAAAGGATGTCCATAAAACTGCATTTCCAGCATCCGAATATGGTTATTATGAATACTTAAGGGTACCATTTGGGCTTAAAACAAGTTCAAGCGCGCTATGTAGACCCCTATTGCACCTGTTAAGAGGATTAAAGAATATAATTCATTTTGTTGATGATATTATATGCGTGGGGGAAAACACTGAACAACACTTTGCAACGTTAGCTATGGTGTTCGAGAAGTTCAGACAAGGCAATTTAAAACGCCGGCCTGAGAAAGATAAATTTATTTCAATCTGAAATTAAATTTTTAGGAGTAGAAGTAACCCAGGGAGAGATATCCCCAGGCCCTGATAAAATGAAATGTGTTGAAAACCTCAAGCCCCCCAGAACTATGAAACAATTAAGGGGAATTTTAGGACTTACTGGCTACTTTAGAAAATTCGTACGTAATTACGCCCAAATTGCGAAATCCCTCACGGAACTAACTAAAGGGAACTCCCATAATGTTACCTGGTCCCAGGAAGCTCAAACGTCCCTAGACCGTCTCAAAAAGGCACTCACTTCTGAACCAATATTAGCACTCCCTGATCTCGAAAACGGAAGATTTGTGGTTACAACGGATGCTAGTTCAAAAGGCATAGGCGCTATCCTTTCGCAAATAATCCCGGTAGAAAACCCTAACCCTCTACAGGGAACACCCAAACAAATAGAAAAAGTTATATGCTATTCAAGTAAAACTTTATCAAAAGGCAAAAGTAGTTATTCCGCCACAAACTTAGAATTGTTATCTATTATCTACCACTTGGACAAATTTAGGCATTATTTAATTGGTAGAAAATTTATACTACGATCAGACCATAAAAGCTTGCAGTACTTGCGCACATTTAAAAACGCCACGGGCATTCTAGCTAGATGAATTATGAAAATCCAAGACCTAGATTACGAAGTTGAACATTTAAAGGGAAAACAAAACGCAGCTTGCGACTTTTTAAGTAGATACCCAGAAAATATTCCATCGGAAGCTGAAGAAAATGAAGTTAACGCCATAATTGTTAAGAGCAAACATGTATGTAAGAAAAACAAAGGCAAAGACGCAGTAAAAGAAAATAAGATTAACTATTGTCCCTTGTCTTTGGAAAATATAAAAAGAAAGCAAAAAAAGGACGAAATGTGTGTAGCACTAATTGATTATTTTGTGAATGATAAAGCGTTACCGGATAAATTCAAAACTCTTAGAAAAGAGATAGATAATTTTTACTACGACCTTGATGAGGAAATACTGTGTAGAATTGTGACTGATGAGACAAATAGAAACAAAACCTCGATAATACCTGTGTTACCACAAAACTTGATAGGGCCTGCATTTGAATATTTTAATTCGGACACAGGTGGACATTTAGGAGTTATGAAAACGTTCCATAAGTTAAAACAATATTTTTACGTTTAATCTGCACTGACAAAACTTAAAGAATTTGTAAGTACATGCGAAGCAAGTAATTTGAGATAAATCCCCCCTGCCTATCGAAATCTTCCAATGGGAAGGGTCCCGGTAGCAAAGTACCCCTTCGATATTATCTCATTTGACCTATACGGTACAAGTGGAGGCTTACCTGTTTCTAGCAGAGGCCATACTTGTATTCTTTCGGTTATAGATCATTTTTCCAGATTTACTTTTGCAAAATCATTAAAAAATCAAGGTGCTTATGCCACAAGTAAGGCATTAGCAAAGTTATTTTTACAGTTTGGCATTCCTAATAAAATTTTGAGTGACAACGGGAGCAATTTTGTTGCAAAAGTAACAAAAGATTTAATGAGTTTTCTTAATATAGAGAAAATGGTGACTATGCCGTACCATCCACAAGCTAATGGAAAAATATAAAACAGGCATAAAACATTTTCGAACGTAATAAATATTTATACTAAAGACAATAGGAGCGACTGGGATAAATTCCTACCTTATTTAACTAACGTAATCAACACTGCTTATTCCGAAACAACCAAAGACAATCAAGTTTATTTACTTTTTGGTCGAGATTTTAAAATCTCGTATAATGAGAATATTGAATCTCGGCAGTGCTATAATAGCTCTGAAGATTATAAACAAGAATTCATAAATAGAATGAGGAAAACGTATAAAATAATTAGGCAAGAGCTGGAAAAATGTAAAATAAACCAAGAGCTAAAAAAACAACCGAAAGTTAAGGGGAATATAGATTTTAAAGTAGGAGACTTCGTTTACCTAAAGAACGAGGCAAAAACGAAAGGAAAAAAACTTTCCAACAAATATTCCGGACCGTACAGAATAGTCAAAAAGTACGATAATGAATATACCTTTAAAATAAAAAAGTCAGATAGTGGAAGAACTTACAAGATGCGTGATAGCTGAATAAAAATAGCCAACTTCCGAGACAGATGGGTGTGACATCCCTCTTCTACTGATTCGTCAGATTCGGAAAATGAGCCCCCTAGGTCAAGATTGGCAGAGCTAAAACCCGTTAATTTCAAGCAAGACTATTTCGAGAATGAAAGTGACCAGGAAAACTTTGAAGAATTTTTAGCTATGAAAAATCTAGTTATTCCAGAGAAAAAATCCCTAACACCAGTAAGAATAAGAACGCCAAAAAGTCCAAAAAGTTATTCATCGGCGAGTGCAGGAGATTTAGATTATACAATATCTCCAAAAACCCAATTCTTCCCCTATAGAATTTTGACCCCATGCCCCCCCAAAAGATTTCCAGACTATATGGTTTACCCTGCAACACCAATAGAAAGGCCCCTGTCTATACAGGAAGAATTAAACAGAGCTGTAGAAACCCCCGGTATTATTGTAAAGAAAACTCCTCCCAAAGATTTAACTAAAACAAACCTGCGAGAAGCTATGGATTTCATAAATTTTCCCATAAAAACTAGTCAAAGTACATTGCCCGGGAATAAAACTCCCAAGGATGACCAGCAAGGTCAACATCATGACAAAACTGTGTCCAAGGTCAAACCCAAACAGTAGACTTCTTTGGGGGAAACCCTAGTGCAAAAATACCCCATCCCTCTGAAGCCATGGCCTTCAAACAATTAAGGACACGCGCAGAGACTAATGATTCCTTCCAAAGCTCTCAATAACGTTTCAAATCTCCCGAGTAGAAAATTCAAGACGATGACTTAGAGAATAAGCCTTCTACTTCCAGAGGAGTAGAAATTTACGAAGGAAGGGCAGGTGATACCTCAAAAAGTGCCACCTCTAAAAGTTCCAATCCGGATTCGTCGGAAACTAGTTCCGAAGAGGCTGACGGCGAATCGGAACATATAGTAGCTAAAGAAATAGGGAAATCAAGGCCAACCTCAGCAGCCGAACACGTGAAACAAACGAAATTAAAAGGGCAATAATTTTTGAAAAAAACAGTACAAAAGTTTGACCTTATTTTGCTAGACAAACCTAAAAATAAAAAACCACAAGAAACAGAGGAGAAAATGACGATACAGTCAGGTAGAACGGTTAAAAAAAAACCTGACAGATGGAAATATCCCTAACTAATGTAAAGACAAATTTCAAAGATAATAAATTTAACACCATAATAAATTTAACAGTGTGCAAGTAAAGTTAACCAAGTCAATATTAATGAAAAAAAAAATAATAATACAAGTGATCTCAAAACATTGGTGATCAGAGAGAAAGGTGGGAAAGGAAAATAACCAAAGGTAGAAAGCTCGCGGTCGACTAAGAACGACAAGTGGTGTTGGACCATGTCTTGTGGGAAGCCTGGGGAGGAACTTAAGGCCAAAGATTGTTTTTTGTAGTTTTTTTGTGTAAACGACCGTAGGAAGGGATATTTCTCAGTCCTTCAAGTGTAAGAAATTAGTATTTTTATGCCAATCAGGGCCAGTCAAAACAATACTTAAAGGTTGAATAAGAACTTTTGTGGCCTAGTTAAGTTTTCGTTTTTTAGATCTGAATGCTTTGAAAGAGAAACAGGGAGCTTACTTTCTTATAGCTCAGAGGCAAAAAAAAGAGAGAAAAGCTTTTTAATTTCACTATATTATACTTATGACTTATGCTGTTTTACAGATCGGTGTTAAACATTACTTTCAAAGAGAAACAGTGGCATTAATGTCTTTAGCTCCTTGGCGAAAAAATTTAATTTCATTAGTTTATATCTATGACGTATACAATAACAGAGAGATCACTGTTCTATAGTTCTGTGACAAAAATGTTCTTTAATTTTTTTGTTCTACCTACGACATATATTGTGCTCTAATTTCTGTGACATATTTTCGCAAGTCAATCATGTTATATCTTACCTATACTAACTCAGGTCTCCCTCGGATTTTCCATGAAAAATCCACCCATGTCCTAATAAAGATGGATATTATCAAAAAAAAAAACTACCAATACAGAAGCGTCTAATTATATGAAATATTTTATCTTAGTGCAGATTATAATTATTTTAGGCCTATCAGTGTAATTATGTTCTGATAATTTACTTATTCATGTGTTTCTTACTAGAGAAATATAAAGTTTCTTACTCGAGTAACATATGTACTAATAGCCAACAATTGGTAACTATAACCAAACAGCCTATTGGTACCTTTATTTGTAGAATTTCACGGTGAATGTGGAATTATATCTCAATATTAATATGGAAAATTTTAAAACCATTTAATCAGTTAAGATACATGGATTGAAACCCTGTGTATGTCCAATGGCGACTAAGTAAAACCCACAAGGAATTCCCTATTATTGTGAAGGTGTTTTTCGCTTAACAGATTCTAATAAAATTTTAATATCATATTCATATTTAGAAAAACTTTAATATTCATATTTAAAACTTTTTTTTCACATTTAAAACTTTAATATTCATATTCATACTTTAATATCATATTATTTATTTAGTGCTGAAGAGTTTGCTCAAACTATAACCTTCTAAAAAGATATTGATGTAAGTTCTTCATTACGCTTATATTCTTTGCCAAGCATCAACTGGAATATACGTGGACAAGCTTGGAAATCCTGCATCTAATTACCTTATTCGAAAGACGAATATGAGGCACCAATATTGACTTGTAATTACGGAAAGGACAAAACCAAGAGAAGAACACGGGGAAACAGCCGAAATGCTGGGGTTAAACCCGACAGCCCCATGAGAACGTCTAAGCCAAGAAATAGGGAAGACATTAGAAAACGAGTGGGTAGAGAGGTCTCCATTCGTCCTTCTTATGTGTTGTTCCCTCATTGTAGTATTGTTTGTTTAAAACTATGTGGTTACGACACTGCACATGCGTTTTTTAAACAACACGGACGTGCGTAACCAATGCAGGCATGAAATAAGTCGCAATATTAGACCTCAAAAATCAACCCATTCGCATAAACTTGGTTTAAATGATTATTTCAGATAGAATGTAAAATTAACGGAGTATTGAAAGAAATTAAAGTAAAGTGCAAGTAGTAGGGTATATTAAAAGTATAATAAGAGGCCATACTTATAGCTAAAGAATTAATATTTTATAAGAAACTTCTATGTATTGAATTTCCCAATGGAAACAATTTTGTTTTAACCCAACTAATGCGTGAATTATTGTATGAGTATTTACTTTAAAGAACGCTTGATTCTGCCTCGCTATTTTTATTACAGGAAGTAAATGGACACATTGATTATTGAGCATTACAATGAGCTTCCCAGTACAGATACGACCCAGTAGCGTCTATTTTCATCATATCTCAACCAACGAAGAGTACTCACCATAACTCCAGGCAACTTTCATCCCAACTTCGTCTACGAGAACAACAGTTACCCTTGATCGTTGTTTCTTCGACAATGAACCATATTACGTATCAGGTAACACTATATTTGAACCTCAGTATCAAGTACTTTAACGAACTATATAATCAAATAAATGCTGAGAAACCCATCGGTCAGTACAAGATATAAATACGTAGATATCGCCTTTGATACTTACTATGGACCCCAGAATAATTTGACAGTATAGTGATGATATTTGAAGCTAAACGATATTTAACGACATTTGAAGTTAAATAATATTTAAATTTGAAGATATTTGAAGCCGAAGTTAGAGACAATTTGGAGTTTAATTCTAAAAACCCCATCGATCGGCACACGATAAACGATATTTAACGATATTTGAAGTTAAATGATATTTAAAGACATTCAAAGATATTTGAAGCTGAATTAAAGAAAATATGAAGTCTAATTCTGAGAGCCTTATAGATCAGAACAATATAAATGGTATTTAACGATAATTGCATCTCAATTATATTTAAATACATTAGAAGGTATTTGAAGCTGAAGTAGAGACAAATTGAAGCTTATATATAAAAACCCCCGCGATCAGTCCAAGATAAACGATATTTAATGATATTTGAAATTAAATGACATTTGAAGATGTTTGAAGTTCAAGTTAAAGACAATATGTTAAAAGAGTCACTATAGTATGACAACAACCCGTTTCAAATCCAAACTTCAATTACCCCGTGATTAACCGAGGAATCACCGCAAAGGCTAATCGGCTTAAGCCATGAGCTAACAATTTTATAAAAGGCACAAATGAACAATTATAACGCGAGAATACATTCTCTATGTGCCTCAAAAAAATCCTAAAAATGATATTCTGAGAAGAAAAAAACACCAACACCTGAAGTGGGAAGCATCATTTCCCAGTTGACTATAATAACGATATTTAACGGTCATTTCCCAGTTGAATATTAGGGAAAAATTGTCGTGTAAAGACAACTAGGCTCGAACTGTTCCATGAAGAAACCATAACGTAAATGCTTCAAAATTCTTGCCAAGGCAAAAAAAAGTGAAGGACAATAATTTACAACAGAAGGGTGTAGTACACTAAGGACTCGAAGGTGATGAATAAATGTGAATCTACATATGTTACTTCCTAATAACTTTGACAATTCAAAATCCCAATAGTGAAAGTGTAATAATGTTATCAGTGAACATGATGAACCCAATATTGTTTTTTATAAATCATTCATGTATTTACCACAAGTAGAATTAGGTTTAATATTATCATGTTATTCATTTAACGTAGTGTAGGTAGAATGTAGTATGTCATATAGACAGCAAAAATCGAAAAAAAGGCCTTGTAAAAAATTGAAAAAAAAAATCTTTAGTATAGTAGCGAGCCTATAACCATGAATAATCTTACTCCGGTAGATGAATTTTATATAGGGATGTAGAATAAAATAAGAAAAATAATAGAGAAAATTTGGAGCACTCCCAATGAGCAGTTACTAATGAAAGGGCGCCATTCAATAATGGGAAGGGTGATGTATATCAGGAGTTAAAGGCGAATTATTGAAAATACAGCATTCCTTCCTTCTAAATATTAATCGGCAATAAATTACACGACCCTTCATTGAGTTCAAATACTTCTTCCAAAAGTTTAAATTCTTAATATGCAAAAACAAGAATTAAATTCTAGATTCAGTCAAACAACGACACTAGTTGTTCGAATTTCGCTAAGATAATTAGTAGCAAAAAAAATGCTATGCACAATATTTCTAAGGAAGTTTAAATGGCAAAAAACCCGTGTGAACGCTTGAATCATCAAATATATTTAAAAGAACCCATCGGATGAAAGATTTGCATCCTTAGTCCTCTTGTACCAATGACGAGCAGTCCTCATGGCCCAGGACTGAAAAGCTATGTTTTGATAGCGGGGTATATGCGTTTTTTAATTTTAATCGTAAGTCAGATTTGAAAGGATTAGTAAATCAGACCTAGAGAGATTCAGACGAAATTATTATATTCTGGTCACCGTTATTGTCATTGAAGTGACCCGTTGCTTTGCAACTAAGCATGTAAGTTCAATAAATCTATTGTCTTTTTTATCTGTGCTTATTTCATTTATATGTCTGCGTCTAGTCTAATAATAGGTAATTAGTTCGTAAGTCTCCAAGGTAAATGCTCCCAAAGGAATATGATCTCTAGATAGCTCGAGAAAGAAGAGGCCACATTATTTCATCCCTACAAACACCAAAAGTTGTTATCGCCACAGCTTAGAAAAATTTTCTAACCCCTGTTAGCCTATAAGAATTCGTATCTCTTAAGTCAGATCCGATCATGCTGTGGAAACAATGCTCTGAGACGTCAGAATTTATAGTTCAATAATTCTTAATTCCTCATAACTTTTGATGGATTAAATTAAATGAAATAATTCAAAGATATTCAAAATCAGCATTAAAATACAATTCGATTAATACGTATATTGGAGAAATTACAGCATCCGGTTCAATTATAAGGAATAATAATAGGGAAATAAACCTAGGCCATTCATATCTGATTTATTGAGATAGTCAAGTTTTGTTTTTGATTAATAAGAATACGTTTGATTCAAATACTAATTTTTCTATCACCACCAATACCAATATTTCTTCAATTGTACAACTTAAAAATATTGTCAGAAAGCCGTCGGCTCAATACATCACAGTAAAATCTCTGTATATCGTAGTTGTCAAAACCTAGATGCTAAACAAGAATGAATTACATTGGTTGGATTTGGTCCGCCTTATATTTTGCTTTTGACCAATAAACCACGCCGATTGAAACATATAGGAAATGATAGAGTTGCAAAAAGCGCCACCATAACGGAATAACTTGGATGGAGCCGATCAAATTGACTCAACGTAAACGTTAATGATAAAAGTTCATTGTGAAAACTAACTTATTGGAATATCAAAAATGTGTCAGATTAAACGATACCCTCAAAAATAACCTGGAACCCACAAAAAGGGTGTCGGATTGAAATGAAGACTGCACCGTAGGATTCACTCTATCGGACAGCCCCTTCAGGAAGGATCTTGACCACAAGGAAACTCACAGTTTCAAATGTGGTGTGCAGTGATATGTCTCCTTTGTTTGAGTTTCACTGCCTTTTTCTTTCTGTCGCCACTAGTAGGGTGCTGAACATCATCATGATGTTTGAGGGCTTATTTGAAGGAAAATCGTTATATCCACCTGTTTTTTTTAAGTTAGTTAAACATGTTATTATAAACAAAATAGAATTTTCGACAGAAACTGCGTCTTCACATACAAGATGGTATAACAGATGAATGACGTCCTATGTTGTAGGGTTCAACCAGTGTTGCTAATGTTTTGATATAAACTGTACCAGTTATCTAACTAAAATTGTACCGCGAGAGATTAATTTGTACCGTCTGAGCAACAGGTTAGGATTTGCAGGTTAAAACAACTAAAATTTGAATAGATGTCCGAGTCGGAAAGGAGCAAATAAAACCCTAATGTACCTGAACATTTTCATTGTGCTAAAAAATTACCAGTTAAATGGAGCTGAACCTGGGCCTCTAAATTGTGCCAAAAATAGTACATTGCACCACGTTGGCAACGCTGGTTACAACCATAACTGTTTTCTTCCTTCTATTTTTACAGCAACATCATGGATAACCCTGGGTTCCCCCTGACGCAGACCGTTTTTGCGTGATCTGTCAAATTTTTTCCATTTTTACTGCAAGTTCATGCGTCACAATGGTTCAATGGTTGCTTTAAACTATTTTACTGAGCTGTTGAAAATAGCATTCGTTATTCTGAATCAAAAACTTTGAAGAACCATAAATTGCAAGAAACTGATCATGTTTATCAAAGCTTTTCCATTAGTATATGACAAATAACATGAGGGATGTGTCCTTTTAGTCCATCATTTTAATACTTGAGGCCTGAGGGATATTTCTAGGGAAATAAGCATAGAAGATAAGAATTATATTTTTGTTAGGCATAGCGAGCCTATGCTAATATAGATTCTTTTGAATGTTTTTCTTGACTTCTGGAACTACATTTAGCCTAATCCTATGCATCTGCTTCTCAAATATATTATTGAAGCACAGGTATTTTTTGCGCTTCAGTAGGATGCAGTGAGACCTTGAAATCACGCTTTCAGATTTTTTTGTATGTTGCCACAGTAGAGGTTTTTTTTTTAATTTAGATGGGGCTTTTGATGTTGTAGATTTCTGACACCTTCTAATATACAGACGAATAGAATATACATGATTTTGGCTTGGGATGCATTATATTAGGATCGTTTACACTACATATCAGATGAAAACATCGCTTATATTGATTCTAGTATTCTGTTCTCCCTCAGTAGTAAGGCATCAATAGATAGTGGTAGTGATTGCGTAATTTGTCTTACCTCTCGCCTGAGGCATGAATATACAGTGTAGTTTAACCGGTACATTGGGTTACCACGGTCAGTCACTTGTTACAATGAACGATACTTACCTTACCAGACGGGTTTTCTGAGGTAACACCCATTTTTTGGAGGTCAATCAGAGAGAGTGGCGGTCACACTAACTTGTTTAGTAGTTGGATTCGGATATAGGTAGTGATTTTCATTGTAGTTCTTATTAGTAAGAGAATTGAATTCAGAGAGAGAATAGCTTATTTGAGAGGATATTAGTGGAGAAAAAATGAGTGGACCATTTACACTACTGGAGATTAATGATGGAACCGACAGCAGCAGCAGCAACGATATACGAGTACCCAATATAGCTGTGGAAATAACCGCTGGCTGTAGACCTTGCATTGAATGGGACATTATGTATGCGAGATACGTGATATCATTAAGCAAGTTTAAGCAGGAGGAGCAACTATGTTTGCTGGAAAAGTGAATATTCTCCATATAAATAAACTTCGGTCAGCATTAGATGTCCTATCGAAATATATTGATGAGAACAAAATGCATCAGTGAATATTATTATTGTTGTAATTATATTCAATAAAATTGTTTCTAAATCAATGGTATTTTTTCTTTCTATAGTAGACTAGCGTATATTTTCTAGAGTACAAAAAGAAATTCTGATTAGTCTGAAGTTGGTTGTGAGAGAGTTAGGATCTAAAAATGGACAGATTCGAGAAAGAGCGAATCATGAGGAATCTAGTTCTTATGGAAAAACGTTTGATTCTAGATGATGATTTTCTAGAGTTGTCTATTCAAAGGAAGATATTTTCTCGGGGAATGCTTGTTGATATAATGAAAACTGATTCTCCATCATTAGACTGTTGTATGAAGCTTCTACGTCGTGGTCCAAATGCATTTACCCAATTTATCTATATATTGATCACAACACGGCAAAATGATATTGTGGATATGCTTTTAAACATTAGTTATGAAATTTAGGACTATTTTCATCAGAAAGATGGTGCTCAGGTAGATTTACTCCTCTCTCTCTCTCTCTCAGACAATTTTTGTTGTTGCTAGCTCAGTTTCATTGTGGTAGTGAGAGTGTCAACACATGACAAAATGTTCTATACATGTCCGTTATATAAGTACTCATTGGGCAGTTGGACATTATCATGGGAGAATTGCACAACGATTGAGGACAATGATGAAAAGTGTAGATTATTCAACCCGTGCAAATTGAATAGAGGATATGCGGTACAAATTAAAGTTTGTAATTCCAGTCTTGAAGAGGTGTGTGACTCTCATTCTAGAGACCACCTATGCTCCAAATGTCATTATGATAGATGTAATCAGTTGAAGAGTACATATCCCGGTATGATTAGAAGGAATCCTGGCCGTGATTTTAGTTTATTGCTGCAAGATTGGTATCGTCGTGGTTTTAGATTGTTCTGGGAGGAGGAACCGGGTCAACGATTCAACTGATGGAATAACAAAAGAATATAGTTTCTACATCATCGTTGTGAAGACAATAGGTGTTATGATTATAATCCTACTGATTTTTATTTGGCTGTGACGGAATGTGATTCAACACTTGAGGATACTGTTTGTGAAATTGGTTCAAATAAGCAAATTGAAACATGTGAATTCTATAGAATGAATGAGAACAGTATGATTGACTATACAAAAAGATATGACAAGAGTGAAGTCACACTCTACTGTAGAAAATGTGACCCTGACATTGCACTACATCAGGATCAGTACGCTGTGACTTCAGATAATCTACCCGCACTAGTTGTTGTAGACAAATACCTACTAGTGGATGAAATCTAAAGAGTAGAAAATTCGTTATTATAGTGTATATAATTTATTTTTTTTTAATAAAAAGATTAAAATAAATCTTTATAAAAATTTATTAATTTGAAAAAAAAATAAAAATTAAATAAAATTTTAAGTATATTATACACAAGAAAGTCATTTAATTTAGGTAAGTCAATTCAGATATTGAGAAACTGCTTGTAGGTGTAACCACTAGATCTGAGAATGTAAGAGAGGAGTGCATGAAAGCCATATGTCTTAGTTACTCAATACTGTAATCTTCGTTGATTTTGAATAATGGTTTTCCCCCTGTTTTCAATAAAGCTGATGATGTATGGAGCATAAAAATTATATGATAGGCCAAAAGGGTTAAAAAATTCAATATTCTTCGCTGTTTGACAGATTCAGAATCACTGACCGGTTGTCAAAATCAACGGATTAATCTTAACAATTATTAGGGCATTGTTAGCCCTATGAAATTTTTCAATGAACTCAGATGATATATAAAAGGACTTGTATTGGGACATGTCTGGATCCATACTTAATACGTTGATCATTTGGTTTGTGTTCATGGTGCTAGGTTTAGTAGAACACTGCCGTAGGGGAGGATTTCCCAATAGGTTTCAAATTGACTCAATGATATTAGCGTGATACTCTCGGTCAGAGCATTGAAAAATGTACACTCTAAACGTACATTCCCTTTTCGTAATATGGTCATATCCTGTGTGCAAGACAAATCAAAAATAATAACCTCATTATTTTTTGAAAACATTGAATTGATTAATCAATTTTCGAATAGTTGAAATTCATGATCTAGGGATTGGAGGGTCCACTCGTAAAGAGTTCTATAGGATTATCTGTGAAATTATAAAGTGTATAGTGGAATACCCTTTACTTTGTACACAAAACTAGATAGACTGAAAAAAATGAATTCGCGGGAGGATGCAGTCCAGTATCAAACGACACTGCCACTCTTAACTAAGGCCAAAGCCAATTTTGATGGGATTTCTCCATTGATAAATGATGGATCGCTATAGCTACGAGAACCGCTGGGAATGTGACGTTGATTGGTGATCGTATGAGGGACAAGAATTTTAATGTTGATGCCATTGGCTCTTAGCTTTTTCACTACCAATGCAACACAGCTCATAACCTGTTGTTTTTAGACTTGAATAATTGACGATTTGATAATAAAATTTGCATCGGGTGCTGCAGGACGTGTTTTTCTGAAAATGAAATTTGATGGGGCTATCTGTAACTTTATGTCAATCTTAACATTGGGGGGTAACCATGGGGATATATTGAATATCTCATGATTTAATATTTCAACTAGATGATACTCCTGGGTCACTGCAGTAGTCAACTCACCGACAGTACCAACACCTGACCGATATTCATAGCCTAATGATTGTCCTCTCAACTCCTTCTAAGCCTTTGGTGTCATCATCATAAACTCTATATAGCGTGCAAAGTTGGATAGATTATTGCTAGTGCTCACCAATATTCCATTAATCAATACATTAATTTTTTTGAATAGGTTGTTTAGAATACAGTTTTTGTAGGAGAGACCATCGCCGGCATTTGGAGTTATATTATCTGACTTTTTCTTCACCACTACATTAAAATCAATAAATGTTGACTACAAATCAATGAAATAGTCTTCATTGGAAAATATTTAAAAAATTATATTTTATGAGAGGGGCTGTTGTGAGTGAAACTACTAATAGTAGCCTTACATGACACTGACATCAACATTTTCATTATTAAGTAAATTCACTGGGAAACAGATTGAGGGATATTACTCCTTGTGAGGGGGATGGGTATTTTTAAGAGAAGAAACTTATCTTTGATTTAAGACTATGTTTCTTCTTCTTATTTTTCTTTAGATTATTAGGCTTCACTGTTTTCTTCCTAGAAGTCTTTGTTGGTACGATTTTATTCCTACCTGGGTGAAGACTGTTGAATGAATGACGCGAACACACCTTTTTCAACCGCTTCCCATCTTGTCGAGATTTTAGGTGCTCAGCAACGGCTCTTGCTGAAGATTTAATGTTTTCATTCACACTCTCCTTGAATTTCTTGCCCGAACCCCAGTCCTGTAGTGTGGAGGCAGCAAAATTTGACGCAGCAGGTACAAGATATTTTCTGTCAAGGGGTAGTGCAGAACGAAATAGCCTCGAAAACCAACTACCAAGACCATAGCCGGACCTTGTAGAACGCCCCTTGTAGCAGTCCAATCCATTCCCTATTTAATATGGACTCAAAGCCCAAACATAACAATCGATATTAAGACAGACAAATAGATTTTTCTTATTGTTAATTTTAGGTGATTGTACTGTCGCTGACAATGTGCCGAAAAAGACAAGCAATCACTGCTAGGCCTTTTGTTATTGCTAGAGGTTCACCCAATTCACTTCTTAGTGTTAACTGACAGAGTTCCAAATACGAAGTGTTTACAGGAACATACTGAAGATGCTTTATATTATTATAAAGCATCTAAGATGCTTTATATTATTATAAAGCTTTATTATTATTATTTCAGTGTCAAGAGGTGAGGTAATGTAAATCCTATCATATTCCAATGAATAATTAAAATGGAATTTACCATTCCTACGATATGAGATTTTTCTATTGATTGCACGACACAAATCCCTCATATTATCATATTCAATATATTTCAATTTGGCGTGTGGATATTCACTAGATTTAAGTGGTTCAACCCATTTATAGTCGACATAGTTCAACCCATTCATAGTCCAATCGAATGGTATAACTTTTATTTCTTATACACGATCTTTTCTCCGGACGTCATATGTACTTTTTAGAATATAGGTAACAATAGCCACTTCATACTCACCGTCAAATTTAACTTTGGGGGAGAGTACTGTCACAGAGACAATTTTTAACTTAGAGTCGGTATAGAGAGGGTCTGACACATTAGACATGAGTATTACATATAAATCATTAATCATTGTTAGCATTTTCAACACCGATCAAAGAATTAAAATCAGAGTTGTATCCTAGCCACCGAACAAGTAACTGTTTCTTACTCCTGCGAGTACGTGTCTTTAATATCTTTACAATTTGATAGATGTCACTAGCATTTTTAACTTTTTGCAATTCATAGTCATAAAAGCCGCCGAAAATCTCTTCATCTTTGTTATCACGCAGGCGATCAACGACCTCAACGGTCAAGGATTTTTGCCACTTTAAAAAGTACAGTGGATCATAAGTAATTGCCCTTTTCAAAAACATTAATGGTTCTATTAATTAGAACAGTATCACCAACATTGAAATTTTTCTTCACAGTCATTTCATTGGAATATTGTTTAAGAAAAGAATCAGATTTATTATGATCAGAATGATGAACTTCCGTTGGGGTTGAGTTGGACAATGATCGATGGGGTTGTTGATTATAAATCAACGTGATTTTATCTAAATCATGAATAAAAACCGGTGTATTGTTCAACGTACAGTATCTTAAAATTAAAATTCAAATAGTTCTTACCAATCGTTCGGCCAATGCAGTCTTTATAGGACTGTGACTATGATAGATCAATGTATTATATTTCACTAGCACTTTTTCAACATACGGATTAACAAATTCACTACCCCGATCCGTATGAATTTTCTTATACGAAACTTGTTTAAGAAAACTTTCTATAGCCTGAGCAACTTAAACACCTCACTTTATCAGCTATGAAATGGCATACGTATATCGAAAAAGAACACTGATTGCAAGTAGAATGTACTTGTATAGTGTATTGTGATGCCTTTGAATATCATCTACAGTTAAGAAATCTGCTTGCATTATATGCAATGGAGAAAAGACTTTAGTTTTTCGAAAATTATTAGCACGATGCCTATGATTTCGATGTGCAGCGTAGTTTGATTCATTTTGTAGATAGTCTTGTACACTTTATTGTGAACACCAGTGACTTTGGAAAGAGTGGTTGGGGAACTTAAACTTCCCGCTTCACCAATATGCTCATAAACATTTTTTAAAACTTCAACCATTTTGAACGTGATGACGTAGCGTAACGTCCACTACCCTTTTGTATACTAATGGGTGATGACGATGACGGTGATTTGATATCAATACGTCTTTACTTTTGTCTAGCTTTCAGTGGTCTTGTGCTCTTCAGATCAATGTTTCTACTAGGTGTGCTAGTATTTCCAAGAATGATATAAATTCACCTGTTTCTTTTTCTTCTTCTTGTTTTAATTTTGATGATGATGATGATGATAATGATGATGTACTGTGTTCTTTTAATTTCTTCAGAATTTTTCTATTGCTAATAAGACTTTTGGGGAAGCTAAATGTATTTAGAAAGTTGTATAGATGAGTGTCAAATGATGAAAGTCCTTTACGATTTGTAACCATATCATAGATTAAATCAAGTAGGTTATAATTCTTCCGTTGAATTATAATTCGTTCCCGATTGCTCTATAGTTGAATAGGATCTTGACCACTTTCCATGAGATATGTTAGGAGTCGTTTAATTTTTTACCGATATGAGTGTGGGATTGGATTTTGAATGCTCGACACTATTGAATTCAATTCCTCCACCTCCTTCTTAAATTGTGTTCCAGCAGCAGAAGCAGCAAAATCTTGAAGAGTTTTTTCTTTTTTGTGATCAATGACATTCAAATTGACTGGTCTCACACGATAGGGCTTATGTTTGCCCACTCGACGAAGTGCATCTTGAAGTAAAAGTAGTTTCTTATCATCGTCAATATTCTTATTGTTAATGAATTTACTCAGATTGTCCTCAAATTGTTCCACTGGTGAAAGAGTGAGTTCTGTTGAAGTAAATTTATATGGTTTAGCCATCTAGAAAAAATTGTTTACAATTCCTGCAATTATTGGCAGTAAAAGTATAAAAAAAGCTACCACTCACCTGAAGAAGACGTATCCTTTTAAATTTTTTTCTTTCTTTTTACAAGCTAATGCCCTTACAATGGAACAATGTTCCTTTGCCTGTTGCTTAGCTACTTCTGGCAGTTGAACATCACCGTCGGTTAAATTTAGACAAAGTTCAGATATAGATTAATGAAATCATTGTCAATACCGTGTTTAAGAATGGCTTTTCTAAGGGGGGGGGGGGTTGAAATGCTTAGAACGAAAAATAAATGCCTATTTTCATGTGGTTTCTTCTGTTTCATGTTGTAATTTTATTATCAAAAATATCCGCGACTACATGTAAATCCTTAGGTATATTTTGATTTAGATCCAATAGAATGTAGCCGTAGGGTTTATTAGTTGCCTGATTGTTTGCTGAAAGTAGAAATTTTGGAACACCAGGATATATTTGTTTATTGAGAGTTATTAACAAGCTAGAATAACGGACAACTATGTAGATGACATAGTAGGTACACTTCAAAGCAGTTGTTCGCTTACCCTTGCTATGATGAAAGAGATTGTGTAGAACTAGAATAATGGTAATCTGCTCATTATTTGATCGAACAGTAAACAGCTTTAGCATTTCCTGGGACCATTGTTTAATGTATTCAGCTAATTCGTCAATAATCAGCCACGGCCTTGGTTCAATAATGTCAAAAATGCAAAGTCCCTGTATGAATTGTATCTACACCCCCAATATAGCAATACCTTTCATTTTATCGTATGACTCCTGCCAAACACTGTAGCAATAGTAGATTTTTTCAGCATTTCCACTAGCATTTTATCACACTTTTTAATTATTTTAACTAAGAGTGTCGTTTCACCTGACATTGATGTACCACACAGAAACGATCTGAATGGTGTTTTAAATTGATACATATTGCTGTTCGCTTCAACAGCTCACCTACAACTAACTGTAAACTATACATGTCTAATGACTAAATAGTTTACTTAGTACTACTACTACTCCGCTCAAGAATAATAAGAAGATGAACAAAACCAATAAAGAACCATATTTTCTTTTATTTTTAACATAAAAGCAGCACTTTTCAAATAATTCAACAATTAGAAAAAAAACACTTTATTTGTAATAAATACACTTAATTGACATTTTTTTTTTAATTTATGTGATCTATTTTCCTTGCGAAATTGTAAGTGCATTGTAAACTTAAATAAAAAATAGGGGTTATTAACGATTTTCATTTATGTAGAATAGAAATAGGGTTTTTTCACCCTATCCACCCCTCCTCCTCCCTACAATTACTCTATTACCTAATATACGTAACCATCTGGTAAAGGTACTTACGTCAGTAATTGTAGGTAACTCGTCAGAAATGTCCTGGCTATGACATGGCGGTTCGTATGTGATTACAGTCCTCCTGGCCATGTTCATTGATATAATTAGGTCCAAATCAAGCGTGCTAGATCTGGCATCGACCTTTGGTCGTTTTTGCTTGGGATGATATTGACCATCAATTTTCTTGAATAAAAATTTTTTGGCAGGTAAGTCCCACAGAAAGGGTTAGATAATCACTTTCTCATAATGCAGGATAAAAAAAAATGTATGCTTTTTCAACCAAGAAAAAACACAATTAAAACTTATGGGGATAAATTATTTCGTTCTTAATTTCAAATCTGCTTAAACTCATAAAAGCAGAAACATGACCCCCTAAGATGATGAAGAAAAAGTCTAAGCTATCAGTTAATAACATGGATACGATGTAACATAAAAAAATATAACATAGTTTGTCAGATAATCTCTCACGAAATATGATAAAAGAAAAAATTTATGCTTTTTTTCAATAATATAAGACACGATTTAAAACTTATGGAGTTAAACTCCATTTGCTCAAGCTCGAAAATCATATAAATAGAAAGAATTTTGCTAGTCCAAGGAGGAACCTAACCTATCTATATTTCAAATACGATATGCATAAGAAATAAGACAATTTTGCGGATTTGTTCCGTCAGATTTTTATTCAGAATATTAATAATCCTCACCCCCCTCTCGTCAATACAATAGCCCCCACCCCACAAATTGCAGTTATTCTGAATATTTAAAGGACACGCATTGCTCGTTTTCTTTAATCAATTTTTAATCTCAAATAGACAAGCCATTTTCAAGCCAGTTAAAAAGCGTTTTACCCAAATTGCCTTATGCCTGAAAGCCTATTACAAAGCGTGGGAATTATATGATAGATAACTACACGATTTGGCTGTCTGTGAGAAATCCAGATGACAGATAGTTAAAGCTATAAGGAAAAATTCTCGTTTTTTTTAAACAAGAGCAAAAACATTCACAAACCAGAATTCTCTTGGTTCTATCCATTTGAATAAAATAATTAATCAACAAGGCAATCTATTCGACTTTTTTTGTTATAACTGATGCAGAAAGAGTTGTTCCGCATTAATTTACCGAAAAGACATGATTATTTAACCCTTCGGCTGAAATCAGTATTTTTACAGGAAGTCCATTAAACTTTCAAACACGTTATACCAAGGTCATTAGTTTTGTGTATTGACCCTAGAAAAACCTGTCTGGCTGCTTGTTTGCATTATAGGTCCATAATATAACGTGTTTGCTTTCTTTATAGGTCCATAATATAGAGTGTCTGGTCGTTTTATGCAATCCCCTCTCGCAGTAATTGATACGTTACTACTCATGAGAGCAAATGACACTGCTAAATTGTTTTCACACACATATGGGGGTAATTTTGACTAAAGCTATGCTAGCACTTGAGGATTTTCAGCAATTATTTACCCAGTATTTCAGCATTTATTTCATATTTCTAATATTTTCTAGGACTTTTTGTCCAATGTCTGAGTTTTTATGACATTATTTTAATATTTTTCGTTATTTTTTCGGGTTTAATTGATCCAAGGCTTACAAAATTCAATCAAGAGAGCTGAATGGCAGTGTAAAACTGTTTTCGCACACATATAGGGGATATTGTGACTAAAGATATGCTAGCACTTTAGGATTTACAACAATTATTTACAATGTTTTAAGAATTGGACTCGGCATATTGAAAGCGCCAGGAATTAGAGTTGAAATTGATTATAAATTACAAATCTAGTTAAAAGAACATTTTAAGCAGAACTCGGAAGCTGGAGGTTGGTTGCTCCCCTCCCAGTCTCATAACGATCATTTCCGGGGGTAATTTTGATTAAGACCATGCTAGCACTTGTGGATTTTCAACAATTATTTACCATTTTTAACACGTGTTTCATATTTTAATATCTTTTAGGGCTTATTGCCCGAGGTCTGTCAGTTTTTGTCATACTATTTTAATATGTTTTATTATTTTTATTGGGTTTAATAGATCCAAAGCTTACAAAAATCAAAATGAAAGTGGAAAGGCACTGCTGCCACATCGTTTTCACACAAATTAAGGGGTAATTTTAACTAGAGCTATGTTAGCACTTTAAGATTTTAAGCAATTTTTTACAGTATTTTAACATTTGTTTCACATTTTTAATATTTTCTAGGGCTTATGGTCTGAGGTTTGAGAGTTTTTATAATATTATTTTAATATTTTTTTGTTATTTTCCTCGGGTTTAATAGATCCAAGGCAGACAAAATTCAAACATGAGAGCGGAATGGCCCTGGGACACTGTTTTTACACACACCTAAGGGTAATATTGACTAAAGATATGCTAGCACATGAGGATTTTTTACATTTAATTACAATATTTTAAGAGTTAGACTCGGCATATTGAAAGTGCCAGGAATTAGAGTTCAAATTAATTATAAATTACAAATCTAGTTAAAAGATCCTTTAAAACAGGACTTGCCCCTCCCACCCTCCTAGCAATCATTTCCAGGGGTAATTTTGACAAAGACCATGAGCAGTATAAGGGGTATAGTTTCTGCGGGGAATCCATACATGGAAGACAATTGGAGTCCAGCCAGAACAGCACTCTATATTCCAAAAACTAGATCCAAAAATAGCCCATGACGAAAAATTACAAGAGAAATGAATTTGACCTACTTTAGGGAGAGAGGCGTTAGAATTCAAGTGACAGATAACAGATTACTTCTTAAGGAATTTGACATGAGATTCTTGCGCACACATAGAATTAGAAATAATTATCTAAGAGAAAAATAATTTGAATATTAATTGCTTCTGAACTAAGGGAGAAATCTCAGGGAATGGTAACTCCATATAGATACATATTATTTTTTATTTTGGAGGGGATGTCTTGAGGGAATTACTGAATTTATTTAACGCGGGAATTTTAAATTTTTAAGTGTGGTCGGTATAATACACAAGTATCAAATGAGGAATGCAGTTCATATGTATGCCAACTCCATTAAGAGATAAATATTATTTTATATTTTTGGGAGATGTTTTTCAGCCAACTGAAGGAGTTCCAAAGTATTTAAAAAATGAATGTAAGAAAAGAGATATCAAAAATATCTTCAGATCCCATCCATTGAGAGTTGGATGGGCGAGCGAATTAAACACTCAATTTTGACACCTTTTTCCTTAACAATATCAAACATGGTAATTTAGAATGTTGTCATTTAAAAGTGTCCGTGACCTAAACAGACAGATTACTCAAATTATTAGTAAAATAATTCTACTTTACCTACTTCTAGCTATCTTGAAAAAAGGGTTGTGTTCTGAAAATTAAAATTTCCAAGATATGTCTATAGGATACAGTATGTCCCGGGAAAGTCGTTTGAAGTACCTACCTCCATTGATTCTCTGTCTGTTTTCATCTTCCACTTTTAACCAAAATTCCTTCCGTTTAATTCCTGCCTAATATAGTGTTATTCTCTCAAAATATCGTTTAAAATTAGGTTTCTGAGATATAAGTTTGGCTGACTGTTCAAGTCACTTGAATGCGTAATTTCAACGTTGCCATAACTTTGGCAACATGCGATCTGAGAACGGGAAAATATGTATGCTTTTTCGCTAGTGCACTTTTTAGAAAATACTTCAGGATTGAGATAACAATTTTATTCCTAATATTTGAAAAAGTTCAAATGAATATTACATACAAAACCACCTTCCAATCTATATGTAATGGACAAATTAAAAACACAAAAATAACAAAAAGGTTTATTTCAATAAAATAACCTTCTTAATAATTTAATACTGATAAAACTGTTTTTTTAATTATATAGAAAACATCAAAAGAAAGTTAATGGAAATCATAATTTAGTGCACCGACACACACTCACACATACACGCACACGTAGATAATTTTGGAGACCACACTGCCTTTCCTTGACGATAAAGTAAAAGTTCAAAATAGGGATATAATCCTTTTTAATGGACAGTTTATACAAAATAAAAAAAAATACCAGATATTTCGGTCACATATACAGTGACCGTCACCAGTAGTAAGACTAAGGGACTTTTAGTTTTACTACTGATGACGGTCACTGTATATTTGACCGAAATATCTGGTATTTTTGTTAATTTTCTATGCACTGTCTATTAAAAAAGATTTTATCCCTATTTTGAAGTTTTATTCTATATACACACCCACAAACACACACACACTCAGCCTCCCAAAAACACACACAAACACATAAACACATAACGCCAAACACAAACACAAACACCAAAACACAAAAACAAACGTACACACAAACAAAAACAAACAAACACACACAAACTCTCACACTAGCAAAAACGCCCACCCACAAAAAAACACAAACCACCAATCGACCACACACACACACACACACACAAACACACAAACACAGTCACACACAAACACAAACACACAAACATAAACACACATGCACAAACACACACACGCACACACACACATACGGACGTTTTTTTTACAAAAAAAAATTATTGTAAAAAACATACAACAACTAATAAATTAAATGAATAAAAAAATTTTAAAGCAAGTAATGCTTAAATTGAATATGTAAGTCAATCTTTAAGAAAAAATTGCTATTGAAGCATAAATGAAACCCAAAACGAAAAGAAATTAAATAAAGAATCAAAGCAAACAAACACACAATAGATACTAGCGTAAATGAATCAATAAATCTTAAAACGAGTGAAACTTAAATTGAATATGCAAATCAATCTTCAAACGAACAAAATCATTCCAAAGAAGAGTTTGGTTGCCGCCCCCTTCTCTCACTATAAAACTCTAAAACCTACTGCGTCATTGGCGCTTTACTGAAAACGAATTTTTTACAAATATTTTCTTTTGGGCTTAATATTCAAAATAAACATTAAAATTACAGTAAATATTCAACTGATGAGTTTTCAGCAAATGAATATCATCATGCATCAAATATTCAATTTAATTTATTAGTTTCTTCTAAAATTGTTCAAGGCCCCTAAAATTTTTCCCTTCCTTAATTGTAAAAACCTAAGGCCTACTGCGTCATTGGCACTTCTCTGAGACGAACTATATTAAAAATATTTTCTTTTCCAGTTCTTACAGCATTGAAATAAAATCTTGAACTAATGGATCTCTAAACAAATAATATCATTATATATCAAATATTCGATTTGATTTTGTTTATAATTTATTAATTTTCATACATATAATTTTCATGAAAGTGTTATGACGCAGTAGGTCTTAGACTTTTACAGTGAGATAAGAAGGCGATACCCAAACTTTTATTTGTATCGATTTTCGTTCATTTCAAGCTTGATTTACATATTCAATTTAAGTTTTCATGCGTCTCAAAATTTATTTATTCGTTTATGTTAATATCCATTGTATGTTTGTTTGCATTGATTCTTTATTTAATTTCAGTTTGTTCTTGGTTTCAATTATTCTTTAATAGTAATTTCTAGTCGTTTTGAATTTGAATTTTAACAGGTATTTGTATTTGCTAATCTTAAGTTTGAAATGGTATTTACTTTTCTTGGGAAAAAATCTTTTTCGGGACGTTTTTGCTTAATTGATATTTGTTTGTTTTGATTGCGAAAGGTTTCACGCTTTAAAAATACCTTATTACAAAATAAAACTTTTTTCAATAAGTATCGAAGCATCAATTGATCAAAGTATCAAAACTAGTATCAAAGTAACAACATCAAAGTAAAAGATGGATTGTGTCCACCTTGGAGTTTTTATTACCTGATGTTTGAACTATTTTTAGCAAAATGGCTATCTCAAAACTTTTATCGGATGGATTTGGGGTAGTAAAAGGCGTGGAGGAGGATGGATGGTTGTTATGGCATCACTATGCTATGCTAGGCAAACACTATGCTTTGGGTCATTGACATATATAAATACAGGTATCAAAAGGTATCTCATTTGCATATTTCTTTTCTGTATTGTATATCATTTTGTTCGGTACATATCGTATTCAGGTCGCTTTATACGATCTAGCACAGTATTGCATATAGCTATACTACTAATAGCAACCGAAACTATTAAAAACGAATTTTTTATTCTAATAAATATACCAAAGGATTTGGCTTATAATTAATACAGGAGTTTTAGAATTTCAAGAAATAAATATCAATAAAAGAACCGCATTATAGAAGTTGAGCGACATGGTTCAACTTTTTGTGATATTTGTTTTTCGCTTTAATTCTTGTGATATATTGTCTATTTTTTTTTCTTTTTTTCATTTGATACTCGCCACGACCGATAGTTGCAGCTGTTCATATGAAAGTCTGTTCCAACAAAATGGATATGCGGATTTTTTTCTTCCTTTTTTAAAGATACTTATGGAGTTGGAATTCCTTTTTATCAATTTTAAAAGCGCTTCTCAACGAAACTAAAGCAAAATCACAACTCAAATTCTAAAATTTGAGAAACCCAATTTTCATTTTCAGAGAAAGATATTTTCAGAGGGGGAATTTCCGCAGGGGATATTTCCTGTGGGGTGCTTTTCTGGGTGGGGTAATATCTACAGAATTCTCTACGAAGAGGGATGATATCTTCCGGAGGAGTATTTTCCTGGTGAATGTTTCGCTGGGGTTATTTTCCAGAAGGTATTTTGCGTGCAAGAGGGGGGGAGTATTTTCGGGAGGGGGGGGGGGTAAACTCCTAGAACCACTGACATCATTTTTATACAAACATCCATTTTGGAAATATTTCGCTCTATTTCAAAACTTTGCATGATATCGACATAAAAATCATATATTGTTCATCCCTACAATTCAGCAACAAAATGATATATCCTAGGTAAATACATTGAAAATCTAAAGGAGCCTATCTTGTTGGCTGTTCAACATAACTTGCAAGCTGATACAATATAACCGACAGTAAAACACTGATATAATTAAAATAGAATCATTGGCAGCAGAACAGCGCTGTCTAAGTAAAGAACGATATGGACACAATGTATTATTTATTATTTTTTTTGTTTTTAGACCAGGGCCCTTCGTATCGAAAGAGTTGTTGTAGAAACTTCAAAAAGGGCTCATTCAATTGAAAATACAAAGGTCTATTGCCGCTTATAATGGTCAAAAGTGATTGGAGGAAAACTTATCTCCTCCCACACCCACCATTCCACAAACCCAGCCAATCAAAATTTTGAGGTAACAATTTTTTTCAACATAGTTTAGTTTAGAGTTCTAGTTTATTCTTAGTTAAAACTAAAACTAAAACTATAACTAAAACTCTAAGCTAAGACTCTAAACTAAAATTATAAATTCTAAACTAAAACTCTTAACTAAAACTAAACTACAACTCTAAACTAAAACTCTTAACTAAAAACTAAACTAAACAATAGTAGAAAAAGGGGTACCAGCGCAGAAGGGGCACCACTGCTGCCATCTATAACCGAGTCTAACGGTACAAACCGCAAAGACAATGTTACTGATCCGCTAACAGGACAAGGTCACGTGTCTATTTAATTGTCAATCAGGGGGTGTTTCTAAGTGTATTGACTCCGGGACGAAGTTTGCACACGCGCACTGAATACTAACGAGGCAATGTATTGATCCACTAGAGGGGAAGCAGTTTTCTGAGAAATTGATTTGCATACAAAAAGTGGAATTATCGATTCTAACGGGACAGGATCACATGTGTCTTTCTAGGTCAATCAGGGGATGTTTATAAATGTATTGATTCCCTAACTGGGACAGAATCATGTGTCTCTTTCAAAGTCAATCAGGAACTTACTTGAGGTTACCCTTAAATCACAATTCGCCCTTGAGATTTTGTTTATAATGGACATGCTTTGAGATTAAATTATAGTACAGTCTCAAGCCACCTTGGAAATAACATTAAATATTGCTGAGTTGGAAACATTAGCTACAAAGATTTATAATGTGAGTTCTGTTAAGTAAATTTTCTTAGGTTATTTCTAAATAAAATCATTTTTGTAGTCCCCAACCAGTATATTCAAATTTAGGGTATACCCCCCCCCCCTCCAATACAAAAATCTCCACTATACGATGTTATAGTCAATAGACAGCGTAAAATACGCTCTTTCTTACCATGTAAACCCCCCTGTCAACGATTTTAATTCTTTCATTGGAAATAATTCTCTTTTTCGATAAATTCATGCAATTTTCAATGCTTTCTGTATCCTAGCAAAAGTGACAACTTACTTCCGTCAACTCTTATGACGTTAAGCAGCTAAGATTTAAATAAGGATAATTATTGGCACCCGTCAAGTTCGCATTCTGCTTGTTAATTCTCATGAAATAAGATAGAAGCTTAGCAAAGGTTTAACTAAAAAGATGCTTCTTTTTTGGTCAAATTAGCAACAGTAAATCTTTTGAATTTCAAAAGGAGGTTTTTAAGAAAAGGATACACAACTATCATGAGAAGGTTTATTGAAGCGCAGGTCATTTTAAATTACATAAACCTTTGACCCTACAGGAATAATTTGCAAATATAAGCGTTACATCTCAGTGCCATATATTTAAATTTTTTCTAAATGGTAAAAATAGGAGTTCTATACTTTTGGGGTTTATTTCCAACATGGAGTATATTAAATTTTTTCTCTAAATGGTAAAAATAGGAAATACTGACTGTAGCGATATATTTCTCGCAAATTTTACTTTTTGCTTTACTGAAAAAGAGAGGGAGGGGGGTTCTTGGGACAATGGTAGATAATTTCTAGACAAAATTATGCCTTACAATAAATTATTTAGATGATGGTGCTAACAGGGAGTCGTTATTTTATAATATTTTTTTTATTTGTAAGGACAATTATGAGAAATGCCCTCCTCCATAAAAGAGGGCTAGCGTTAAGGATAAAACCCCTGTGAGGGTGTTTGAAGATAGCTCGACCATCCAGGAGCGTTCTATCCCAGTCCCCTGTCCCTCTTCAATTTACTGCGCTCTCTATGAAATCTCACCCTTGGATATTCAAGGTTACAGTAGAAGTGCCAAGGGGACATCGACTAGCCCTAGAATGAGATGAATATACCCGTGATCTATTAATCGACATTGAGAACAATAAGGAGACCACTAATATCACCAAGGAAACTAAAGACATCGTGTTATAGATTTCAGAAATAAAGTTTCATATATTTATTATTTTCTTAGGCTTAAAGGTCGAGGTTTGAGAATTTTAAGATAATATTTTCCCTATTTTAATATATTTATTCAGATGACTACTGGCTCAATATGGGTACAACCTAATAACGAAAATTCAGCATTTGTAGGACCATTTAAGTTATGCCCTGGGGGCATATAAGGTTTTTCAGAAGGTGTTGTCGCAGAAACTTCAAAACAGGCTCATTCGATTGGAAATCCAAAGAGCTAATGCCAGTAGTATGTGTCTTTCCATAATAAGTGCCGCTATACACGTTTGCTAGGGAGTCCGAAGTCCCTGAGCCCTGAGGTCAAGGTCACTGGTGAAAATCCAGAAATGTTTTTGTCATCAGAGACCTTGGGAAAAACCCTAGTTACATAACATGTTTTTGTGAACAATTTTGGGAAAACGTAATTTGTTTCTCAACAGGGGAAGACCTTGGGTGAAAAATATACCTTCAATATGGGGTCACCACTGAAGTACTATGTAACATAGGGAAACTCCAATTACTTAACTTGTTTTCTGGTTTTGGGAAAGTTCGATTCACTTGGGCAATAGGTATTGTGATTGGATGAAATCAGGACTTTGGGGGAAAACCCATGACCTTTTGAAACGTACATATAAGGTGAGAAATCAATGATAATATTATCATTAGTTTGACAATACTCCACTGGTGCAGAATATTTAAGTGATTAAATTATGTCTGAGAAAAGAAATTTGGATTATAGTGATTCTGCGGAGAGTAAGTTCTTTTTTTGTATTCTTAGTGAATATAAGTGGAAGACAGATAGTCATATTAAAATATATAATTATAAATTTCATAGCTATTGAATTATCAAGTAAATATCTAGTGGAGCTATATAATTTATAAACTAATATATATATATATATATATATATATATATATATATATATATATATATATATATATATATATATATATATATATATATATATATATATATATATATATATATATATATATATATATATATATATATATATATATATATATATATATATATATATATATATATATATATATATATATATATATATATATATATATAGTATGGATAGTGTGTGTGTGTGTGTGTGTGTGTGTGTGTGTGTGTGTGTGTGTGTGTGTGTGTGTGTGTGTGTGTGTGTGTGTGTGTGTGTGTGTGTGTGTGTGTGTGTGTGTGTGTGTGTGTGTGTGTGTGTGTGTGTGTGTGTGTGTGTGTGTGTGTGTGTGTGTGTGTGTGTGTGTGTGTGTGTGTGTGTGTGTGTGTGTGTGTGTGTGTGTGTGTGTGTGTGTGTGTGTGTGTGTGTGTGTGTGTGTGTGTGTGTGTGTGTGTGTGTGTGTGTGTGTGTGTGTGTGTGTGTGTGTGTGTGTGTGTGTGTGTGTGTGTGTGTGTGTGTGTGTGTGTGTGTGTGTGTGTGTGTGTGTGTGTGTGTGTGTGTGTGTGTGTGTGTGTGTGTGTGTGTGTGTGTGTGTGTGTGTGTGTGTGTGTGTGTGTGTGTGTGTGTGTGTGTGTGTGTGTGTGTGTGTGTGTGTGTGTGTGTGTGTGTGTGTGTGTGTGTGTGTGTGTGTGTGTGTGTGTGTGTGTGTGTGTGTGTGTGTGTGTGTGTGTGTGTGTGTGTGTGTGTGTGTGTGTGTGTGTGTGTGTGTGTGTGTGTGTGTGTGTGTGTGTGTGTGTGTGTGTGTGTGTGTGTGTGTGTGTGTGTGTGTGTGTGTGTGTGTGTGTGTGTGTGTGTGTGTGTGTGTGTGTGTGTGTGTGTGTGTGTGTGTGTGTGTGTGTGTGTGTGTGTGTGTGTGTGTGTGTGTGTGTGTGTGTGTGTGTGTGTGTGTGTGTGTGTGTGTGTGTGTGTGTGTGTGTGTGTGTGTGTGTGTGTGTGTGTGTGTGTGTGTGTGTGTGTGTGTGTGTGTGTGTGTGTGTGTGTGTGTGTGTGTGTGTGTGTGTGTGTGTGTGTGTGTGTGTGTGTGTGTGTGTGTGTGTGTGTGTGTGTTTTTGTTTTTTTGTGTGTTTGTTTTTTTGTGTGTTTGTGTGTGTGTGTGTGTGTGTGTGTGTGTGTTTGTGTGTGTGTTTTTGTGTGTGTGTGTGTGTGCATGTTAAGAGACATCTAGTCAAAGGGAAAAACTATATTCATTTCTATTAGTTTCAGGGGAATGTTACAAAATGGACTACCTTCCATGGTTCAGAATTAGAAAGAATCCAAGAAAAAAAAATCCTATTTCACAGGACCAACTATCAGAAGAGGATATTAGTGAAGGTATGTTACAAAATATTCCCCCTGAATTTCAGTTTACAATGGCAGATCTTAATAAGCTTGTGGAAATTGTTGATAGTGATGTTTCTGGGGCAATGTTAATGCTATTAGTGGATATGATACCAAAGCAAAATGGTGCAGGGTTTGAAAACATTGTCACACCCCCAGAAAGTGTATTACGTGAATTTTGTCTGTTAGAATCTAATCTAGGTCAAATTGAAACACACAGGGTAGTTTTTAATCCCCCCGAGGATATTTTAACTGACGGAGGTATTATTTTAATCGACCCTGTTGAAACTCTCCATACATACATCGACAAAATTCGAGCACTTATTGAGAGTCAAATCCAGAACTGGGGCAGAAGAGATGGTATTAAAGATTCAATTAGTCGAAAAGTATATTTGCTAAAAGGACAGTCATGTGATATTTTTCATTTTTATTTTTCAACCGGGAATCAGACTTTTTACCCTGGCTTAAATAATTTAGATGATAATTTATTCAATTGGGTAAATAAATTAATATCCACTTTGGATACATTTAATGAGAAGGGTAGTGAGTCCACGATTTTATTCATGGAGCATCTGGATCTGAAACTCAGTAAATTAAAGAAAAACAATTTACTTTAAGAGGATCGGGTGGAAACCGACGAATAAAATGTCATCCAGATTTGACGGCTACAAGGGGAGTTCTAGGTTTAAGATTTGACGCAGGTTTGAAATGCTTTAAATGTGCATTTTTAGCGGCTGCACATATATCTCTTGCAGCGGAAGCTACCATGAAAAAACTAGATGAATTTGCGCCAAATTGTGGAGAAAATTTGCCAAAAGTAAATTTTGATTGTTTGGAAGGCAAGTATCCGGTTCCCTTAAAAGAAATAACTATGTTTGAAAAAGAAAATGAAAATATGTTGGGGGTAGAGGTTCTTCAATACGATACAGAATTTGTGGATGGGGGAAGAAACCAAATAAAAAAGGAGTCTTATATTCAGTTAGGACACTGGCAGTAGATAATATAAAAAATTTGGTTTGGATCATATATGAGCGTGACAAAGATATAAATTCATATGGTCATTTTTTCCCCATTACAGCAGTTAGTAGATTATTATCTCAGAGTGTTCAGAAAGGGGAACGTCATTACTGCCCCATGCGTCTTTCCCCATTACAAACTGAGAGAACATTCAACGATCATATAAAATATTGTAAAATTCACGGTAATCAAAGAGTAGAAATGCCGGCAGGAGACAAAGCCATTTTACAATTTAAAAACTTTCAAAATTCCCTATTACAGAGTGATAAGGTGGCTTTGGATTGTGAAGAAAGACTACTGGATATATCTGACTCATCAAAGCCAAATATAGTCAAAGAACATAAACTTGTAGCCGTGTCGTATGCACAAGCTCAGCGAGACCCCAACAACAACAAAATGAAACTGGTAGAGTTTTTGAGACAATGGGAGAGGAGGGAAACATGGCAAAAACACCTGTAGCACTAATCAAAACAGCAAATCAGTCTCTATCAAGATTGCGTCATACCAACTATCCCATATCACTAACAGAGGAGGAATAATGTGTTCTGGAAATAGGATCAATTTGTTGGGTTTGTAGGGTTATTCCTACCGAGAACGATAAAGTACGAGATCAGAATCATCTTATTGATGCTAATTCCACAGGGAGAAGTAACTTTCGGGGGTGGGCTCATAAAAATTGCAATTTAAAAATTAAACAACAACTCTTTCTTCCGGTTTTTATGCACAATTCCAACTACGATCTGAAGTTTTTGCTACCAGCAATGGCACAACTTCAAAGAAATGGAGTTATAGATGATGCATGGGTGGAAGACAGCTTTTCCTACAAAATCATACCTAAGTCATCGGAAAAATTGCTTGTTTTGGAATTTATGTGGAAATATGTTGAAGACGGCGTTGAGAACACGAATAAAATTCGCTTTTTAGATTTTTTTAGCTTTTTTCCAAAATCTTTGAGCGAATTGATTCAAGTACAGAAAAGTGATGACGGCTGCAATGCTTTCCCCCTTCTCAAACAAAAATTTACAAATGTTTTCTATGATTTGTTGACGGTCAAAGGTGTTTACGCTTATGATCATTTTAATTCCATGTCGAGATTTGCCGAGGAGAAAATTCCCTCAATTGAATCGTTTTACGACAGTCTGCACGATCGTAAGTGCACCCCTGATGAACAAAACTTTGAAAATAAGGTGTGGGAAGAAGAAGGGTGTAAAAATGGATTTGACTACTGCAAATTGTATTTGTCAAGTGATGTGCTAACTCTGTTGGATATTGTCTGTAAAAATACGGACCAAATTTATAAGGAATTTAATCTTGATCTAGGGTATTATTTTTCCTGTCCACATATGGCAATGGACCTGTTCCTTAAAATTAGTCTGGAAAAAATTGGACTCATCACCGACATTGATCACCACTTGTTTATTGAGAGATCAATGAGAGGTGGCTACGTTTTCCATGGGAATCGTATCTTGGAAACTGATTCAACTGGAGAGAAGACGGGAAAAAATTTGGATGCAGTTTTCCTTGATATGAATTCCCTATACCCCTCGGCTATGTCTCATTATGCTCTACCATGCGGTGACTATAAGTGGCTCAATGACCCTTTTACCTCCAATTTTCCCAACATTGCCAGTGTTGAGGAGAATGGGCCTGTGGGATGGTTGTTTGATATTGATGGAGAGATACCAGTGGAGCTTTATGATACGGTAAAAGATTTTGTTTTTCCATGCATTAATAGATCTGTGTCTAGGGACTCTTTGAGTTCTTGCAACAGATCTTTGGTGGAGGAGGAGGGAATACATTGGTCACCTTCAAAACAAAAGCTTATTGCCGATCTCCAGCCGAAAAAAATATTGTAGTACACCACTTAGCATTGAAATGGGTGTGTAACAATGGTTTCAAAGTCACAAAGATCCATAGAGCCCTCCAATTCAGTCAAAAATCTTATTTGAAAATGTTTGTTGACACTTCTGTCAAGAAACATTCTGAAGCAAAAACAAAGGATGAAAAAGAAATCTCTAAACTCATTTTAAATTCGGCCTTTGGTAAAATGTGCGAAAGTGTTCGCAATAGGGCTTTTTGTGACGTTGTAACCCATCCCGACCAATGTGCTTGAATTATTGCCGATCCCAATTATACTTTCTATAAAATCATTGCTCCAGACATGGTACTATTGAATAGAAAAAAAGAAACATAGTATTGAATAAAAATATTGCAGCAGGCAGTGCCATCTTAGAAATTTCAAAAAAGCTCATGTTGGAATTCTACTACAATGTAGCTAGGGTACAATGGCCGGGGAAGGAACAAGTAGAGGTCTGCTACGGGGATACAGATTCTCCATTGTGAAAAGTCAAAACAGAAAACCTACTTGACGATTTGGCTAACGGTGAAATCATCAGTTCTCGAATGGACTATACAAACTGGAATGGGGAAATCTATCCGGAACTAGTCAAACGTCAAGCTCAAAACCAACTTTTATTTTTAAAATCAGAAACAGGAAGTGACTTGATTTCTCGGGGTATGTTTGTAAGTCCGAAGGTGTACTTTATGCTGACACACACCGATGAAATCAGAAAACGTTGCAAAGGAGTTTTTCACGCACTATGTGGAAAAGAATTTCGACACGGACGTCTATAGGAATTGTATTGTTGAAAATGCAATTCCACGAGCAAAACTGTTCGCAATTCGCTCGGTAAAATATAAAAATTTTACTGTAATTGTTGAAAAGATTGCCATGAGTAACATTTCTGACAAGGTTTATGTTTGTAGAGATGGTGTAAGTACCCTTCCCCTTGGACACTACTTAACATCCAACCGAGACGAGTGTGTTCATCATAGGGAAAGTCTCAGTGTGAGTAAACTTATTTAAAAATTCCTAAGACCTTGGGGGGGCCTTGCGGCCCACTTCTGGGGGGAGGCCTTCGGCTGCCCGGCCGGCCGCCAGCGGGGGGGTGGTCTTTGACCGGGGGGGCGCTACATGTAGCATCTTTTAATGATTTAGAGCAGATTTATTTTTGTTTCCAGTGTTGTATTATTAAAAGTTTTTATTTCTTTATATATATGTACATACATTTATTAGTTTTCATTGTACAAAAAAATTGTTGCATTTCTAATGTTTTTTTTGCATTGACTATTTAATATAGTAAACACTTTGATTTTACTTCAGTTGTTGTTGTTCATTGAATAGAGTTAGATACAAATAGCAGAGAAAAAAAGAAACATAGATTATGTATCAGCTTATAACACCTTTCAGAGCTTTTCTCTGTGGGCCATCAATGAGTGGGAAAACAACACTTTTGATGAAAATAATTCAGAATCGAGGTGAAATGTTGGCAGCAGGAGATCATCAAACTACCATAAAAAATATATACTATTGCTATAGTGTTTGGCAACAATCATATGATAGAGTAAGGACTATTGAACCTCAAATTAAATTTATCAAGGGATTGGACGTTGTGTTCAATTCAATTGAACCAAATTCTTGGCTGATTATTGATGATTTAGCCGAATCAATAGAGCAATGGTCTGAGAAAATGATCCAATTGTTCACATTGCGTTCTCATAATGAAAAAATTTCCGTCACCATTGTTCTACACAATCTCTTTCATCAGAGTAAATGTATGCGAACTCTTGCATTGAGCTGTACTCATTACATTGTGTACAAAGTTGTTGTTGACTCAAGTTCCCTCATAACATTAAACAAAAAAATTTATCCGTGTCAACCAAAATTCTTGTTGTCAGCTTACAATCAGGCTACAAGTAAACCATATGGGTACATTGTAATTGACCTTAATCAAAACACACCTGAAGAACTACGTGTTATTAGTAATATATTTGATCGTGAGATAACAGTATATCTGCCGGTGAGTGAGAGAAAAAGATATTAATTGAAGCTATGACGTTGAAGAAGTTAAATTAGAATAGACATTTGTTCTCTGTTTTGACTAGTTCAAAAACTCGACCTAGGAAAGTCGTATTGAACAATATAGATCGAGAGTTT
The DNA here is from genome assembly GCF_049724085.1 of Artemia sp. Qi Xiang Cuo. NCBI lineage: Eukaryota > Metazoa > Arthropoda > Branchiopoda > Anostraca > Artemiidae > Artemia > Artemia sp. Qi Xiang Cuo. The sequence goes on from NC_142806.1 coordinate 27,430,913, forward strand.
ATTAAACTCATTTCCGAGCTGTGTTTAAATTTAACTACAGACAATGTTCAACTACCATATGCTAATAAGAAACAGACTAGACAAAATTAATCCATTGTTTGTCCACTGTCAAAGAGAAACACCAGTCAAAAACAGAAAATACATCATTTAGTTCAGGCAGGGGAAGGTTTTTTCACAGTTTCATTGCCAATTATTGCCGGTCCTGCTAGCAATCTTCTTCTTTCTCCGTCTCAATCGTAACTCTATTGCAAAAAAAATATGGTGAAACCCTATAAATTGACTGCAATTGATGAAGCTCTATCTCCACTGCAAACTTTTGAGGGTAATCTCACAGATTTTCTTAATGATAATAGCATACCTGATGATCAGAAACTTTTAATTTTTCAAACGGCACTTCGTCGTGTTGACAAGCAGAAACCCTATCAAATTAAACCCATTAGTGTTGTGAATGTTGCAGATAAGACACAAGAGGCAAATATTACACAATTAACAGTCCTACTGCCACTAGAAGACCAATCATCAAGAATAATAGATCTATGACCAGTTTCCTAACGAAACCAGTGCAAAATACTATTAAACTATTTGAATGAAAGCATTGAGATTCAAATAGATATAAAGAATCTTATAATAAATCGAGGTAGCAAAACCTAGAGTCATATTGATCTTATTACTGATTTTGTCTCAAATCGCGTGAAAACTCTATCCATTGACACAAATATTTTGAAATATTTACACACATCAAACATTCCCAAAGCACTTGTGATCAACAGAAAAATTTCAAAAGATTTGACATCATTCAATAATGAAAAGGATGAGGATGATGATTATTCTGAAAAAGATGATTTCAAGACTCTAATGCTAACAAGTACACCTAAATCCAATTACAAAAGCAGCAGCAACAATGATTCAAATTTAGTCATTAGAAAAAAGCATCTTTCCCAGACAACTGCCAGAACCTCTGTTAGTATACAAAAGGGTAGCGGTGGTGGTGATACACATTTACATGCAAAATGGATGAACCTCTAAACCGTATTTATGCATATGTTGTTGAGATGGGGAGTCTTAGTGCTCCCAGTACACTTGCTCAAGTCTACAATGTTCAACAGAGTGTAGCAAAAGAATATCTTCAAAATGAACCTAGCTACACACTTCATCGAAATCGCAGACTTCGCACAAATCAATATCGGAAAACTAAGGCATTCTACCCTCTACAAATCATGCAAGCTGACCTTATGACTTTGGATGAATGGCAACGCCAAAACAATAAACCATACAAGTACATTATATTTGCAATCAGTATTTTTAGTCGCTACTCCTATGCCATTCCACTGAAATCTAAGCGTGGAGAGAAGATTGCAATTGATCTAGAATCAATACTTGATCAAGATTCCTATAAAAAAATACAAACAGATCGAGGAAGTGAATTTGTCAATCCACATGTGAGGAAAATTCTACTAAAATTTAATACACAGTTATATCATAGTCACAGTCCACTCAAGGCTAGATTGGCTGAACGATTGATTAGAACCATTCGTCTTCTCATTTCTAGATATTGTACACTCAAAAACAAAAGCAAGTTTACAATCAACGTCCTCATTGTTCCCTGTCCAATCTTAGTCCTTTTGAAGTTCATACCAATGATAACAATACACTTGACATTTTTGTTAAACAATCTTCATCTAACAATAAAAATGGAATAAAAAGTAAATTGATTGTGGGTAATATGGTTCAAATCAATAGGTCATGCAATATTTTGGAAAAAGAAAGTTAACTACTGTCTTCTGAAATTTTTTTAGCGTCGAAAGCTATAGAGATTAGCCCTATGACCTATCGACTACTCAATAGCAAAGATGATGAGATGTTGGGGGTATTTTGTGACTATAAATTGCAAAAAGTTAAAGATAGTGGTATTTATCAAATTGAAAAAGTATTAAAAACTCGAACGCGGGGTGGTGAGAAACAGTTGTTGGTTCGCTGGCTTGGGTACAACTCTGAATTTGATTCTTGGATAAGTGTTGAAGACTTACACAATATCCCATGATTTCTATGTGACATTCATGTCCAATATTTCCGATCCTCTCTATGATGATTTGAATAGAACAAGTGATTTTTGGACTAAATTGTTGCCTACCATTAAATTTCAAGGTAGATATGAAGTTGTTCTCGTCGATTGTATTATCAAGAATACATATGATGTTCTAATAAAAGAGATCTCATATGATATTAAAATACGACCGTTTGAATTCGGCGATGAAGGTGCAATGGCAACTTTTGACTCTAATGAGTACCCTATTGCTAACATCCCCTACAGGGAATACAATAACATGCATGAACTGTGTCGAGTTATCAACAAAAAAATTTCAAGTCGAAAAAAGGTGGCTTCACTTTCAATTATTCGACGGAACAAAGGAGAATTTATATTACCAATCCATTTGAGAATGAAAGAATTTTCCTCAATGAGAATTTACGTGAGGTTCTCGGTTTTAAAAAACGTATTATTAAGACAGAAAATTTCAGTGGCAGTGACTATGTTATCTATGCAGACTAAGCACCCAGCTTCTGCTCGAACAGTTGTATAGTCATCTACAGTTCGTTTGTGGAATCCTCCAGAGTTGGTAATTCCAATGTCCCCATTTTACGTGTTCTAGAAAAAAAGTACAGAAAAAAATGTACATCACTATAATATAAGACACCTCCAGTATGTTCCTGTAAACACTTCATATTTGGAACTCTGTCAGTTAACACTAAGAACTGAACTCGGTGATCTTTTAGCTGCAACAAAGGGTTTATGTGCTATTACATGCCATTTTCAACCTGTCATGCAAGATGAATAGTAGAAGAATCCCATTTGTTTGTCCTGAATTAATTGTTATGCTGCTGCTCTAAGTCCTATTCAAATAGGTCATGGATTGGACTACTACAAGGGGCGTACTACAATGTCTGGCTATGGTCTTGGTAGTTGGTTTGCTAGGCTATTTTGTTCTGCACTACCCCTTGCCAAGAAATATATTGTACCAGCTGCAATGAATTTTGCTGGCTCAACACTACAAGACTGGAGTTCAGGTAAAAATTTCAAGGACAGTCTTAAGGAAAATCTTAGATCTTCGGCAAGAGCTGTTGGCGAACAATTAAAATCTCAACAAAATGGGAAAGGTTTAAAAAGGATGCGTGGTAGTCATTCACTCATTAGTCTCCATCCAGGTGAGAAGCGTAAGCCATCAACAACAACAATTTTGAATAGAAAAAGCATCAAGAAAAAGAAGAAGAAAAAGATTGTTAGATCAAAACAAATTTTTTCTCATAAGATGACTTATCTCCCTCATAAAGAATCACAACCATCGATTACTTCATCATTGAATCTATTCGATGCTGAAAATGTTGATTTCAGTGTCAAACATGGTAACAATGAACAATTTCATCCCCAGTAACCCCTGTCCGAAAATATACACTTTCAAATATTTTCCAATGAAGATTATTTCATGGATTTATCATCCACATTTATTGATTTAAATGTTGTGGTGAAGAAAAAGTCTGACAATCTAACTCCTAGTGCTGTTGATGGTCTATCCTATGAAAACTGTATTCTACTCAACTTGTTCAGACAAATTAATGCGTACATTAATGGAACATTGGTGAGCACTAGCAATAATTTGTCAAACTATGCAAGCTATATACAATTTATGTTGATGACACCAAAATCATACAAGGAATTGAGAGTTCAAGCAATGGGCTATGAATATAGATTAAATGTTGACACTGATGGTGAGCTGACTACAGCAGTGACCAAGGAGTTTCATTTGGTTGGTAAATTAAATCATGAAATATTTAATATTTCCCAATGGTTACCACCCAACGTTAAGATTGATATAAAGTTACAACTTGCTCCAGGTAATTTCATTTTGAGAAAAACAATTGCTGGAGCACCTGATGCAACGGTCAATCTCACTTCAGCAGTACTTCATGTACGAAAACAACAGGTCATGAGCTCTGTTGCATTGGCAGTGGAAAAACTGAGAGCCAACGGTAACAAAATCAAACTGTTCGTTCCTCATACAGCTACCAATCAACGTCACATGGGTACAGGTTCTCGGAGTAATACTGATTCGTCATTTATCAGTGGGGAAATCCCTTTGAAACTCGAATTGGTCTTTGTAAAGAGTGCTGGCACCGTTGGGTCCTGGACCACATCCCCTTATGATTTTAATTTTTTTGGTTTGTCCAGTCTTGTGTGCAAAGTGAATGGAGTTCCTCTGTACAATTTTTCATTTGATAACAAATCCTACAGAACTCTCTATGAATTGACAATGCAATAACTGGATCATGATTCACAACTATTTGAAAATGGAATAACTGGTTCAATGTTTTCAAAAACTCATGGTGTAATTGTTTTAGACTTGTCTGGCACTCAATATTTGACTGTTGTTAGAACAGGGAGTGTACGTTTAGAGTGCACATTTGCCGATGCCTTGACTGAAAGCATTACGTTAATATTACTATGCCAATTTGAAACCTACTGGAAGGTCACTGCTGAAGGTAGTGTTCTACTAGACTTGACACCATGAACACGAATCAAATAATTGATGCATTCAACTTGGATACATTCATGTCCAAGTATAAATCCTATTGTCTACCCTTGGATTTCCTTGACAAAATTCAAGGTGGTACTCATACCATTATCATTGTTAATAGCAGTCCATCGAATATAAGAAATACTGGACACTGGTTGTGCATCTTT